>NC_092045.1:108422080-108722080 GCF_003086295.3 Arachis hypogaea | reverse complement strand
GTTTGATGTTCTTAAATATATGTTGTCTTCTTCAATATTGCATGGTAGATTAGGAAAACGGATGTTGGCCTTAACGGAATTTTCTTTACATTTTGTTCCTGCAAGGGCCGTTAAGAGTCAGGTTCTAGCTGATTTCCTAGTTGACCATCCTTGTATTGACATTGATGAAAGTTTACTCGGTTTCGTTGGTTTGGTGCCTTGGAAATTATATTTCGACAGTTCATGCCATAAGGGTGGTGTTGGTATAGGAATTTTAATTATTTCTCCAAGCGGCAAGCCAAGTAAATTCCTCTTTGAATTGAATTATTCATGTTCCAATAATGAGGCAGAGTATGAAGCGTTAATAATGGGACTGGAATTATTATTTGAAAGAGGAGTTAAAAATGTGGAAATTTTTGGAGATTCACAGCTTGTAGTCCGTCAAGTATCACTTGAGTATAGGTGTGTTAGTGAAAAATTAAGAAAGTATTTCGATGTGGCCATAAAGTTGTTGAGCGAGTTTGACAATGTCATTGTAAGACACGTTCCAAGGGAGTTAAATCAAGAAGCAAATAAATTAGCTCAAATTGCTTCAAGATATAAGATCAAGCCCTCAACACTAGAAAAATTGGTAAGGATAAAGGGCATATTTATGCCTTTGAGAGAAAGAGAAGTGTTGTCATTAGAAAAGCTAGACCCAAAAGATTGGAGAGCACCAATTTGTGGAGTATTTAGAAAATCCAAGCCTTAGTGTTGATAGAAAACTTAAATACAGGGCTCAAAGTTATGTTCTAATGAATAATGTCTTGTTTAAGAAATCTGTTGATGGAAACCTCTTGACATGTTTGGAAGAAAAAGAAGCATATTTGGCTCTTGCTGAAGTGCATGAGGGAATTTGTGGTACCCATCAATCAGGAGAAAAAATAAAATGGGTGATAAATAGGAGAAGATTGTATTGGCCAACTATTCAAAGAGATTGTATAAATTATGCCAGGTCCTGTGAAGAATGCCAAAAACATGGAAGCCTTCAACATATTCCAGTGTCAGAATTGCATGTTATAATTAAGCCATGGCCATTTAGAGGTTGGGCTCTAAATCTTATCGGGCAGATTTACCCACCTTCTTCTAAAGGTCATAAGTTCATTTTGGTTGGTGTTGATTATTTTTCTAAATGGGTAGAGGCTATCCCTTTAAGGGAGGTGACTCACAATGAAATAATATATTTTATTGAGGAGCATATTGTGCATAGGTTTGAAATTCCTCAGTCTATTACCACTGATCAAGGAACCATGTTTATTAGAAAAAAGGTCATGAAATATGTCAAATCTAGGGATATAAAAATGCTTTCTTCTACACCACATTATGCCCAAGTCAGTGGACAAGTGGAGGCAGCGAATAAAATTCTGATTGCATTAATTAAAAAATACATTGGAAGGCAGCCAAAAAATTGACACCAAACTCAGTCAAATTCTTTGGGCTTACCAAAATTTTTCAAGAGGTTCTACTGGAAACATCCTGTATAAGCTAGTTTACGGTCATGATGCAGTATTGCCAATTGATATTAATCTGCAAGTGTAAGGGTTGCTAGACAAGATGAGATACCAGTAATAGATTATTGAAATTCTTTGTATGAAGAGCTCAATGAACTAGACGACGAAAGGTTGAGATTTTTAGAGCGGGTGATTCGACAAAAAGAGATTATGTCAAAATCATATAACCGCCGTGTTAAAGCAAAGACATTTGCAGTTATAGATTTAGTGTGGAAAATAATTTTGCCTATAAAAAAAAGTCAAAAACTTATGGTAAGTGGTCTCCAACTTGGGAAGGACCTTATGTAGTTGACAAGATTTATTCTGAAAATGCCTATAAGATTATTGAAGTCGGATCAGGAAGAAGAATTCTTTTAATAAATGGCAAATATCTAAAAGTATATAGGCCAGGCATACATGAGATAAACATTCCACATGTTTAAGGACACGAGAATATCCATTTGAAGTGTCAAAAAAGAAAGAATAAAGAGCCAACTAATATTTGCAATTTAGTTTTGTAAAAGCTAACATGTCCTTCTGATTTCTCTGAATTGTAAGTTCCATTGACAGTGTAAAGCATTCAGATTATGAGACAAATGTGTCCAAAGCATTAATTTAAAATAAGAGTCAATACAGAGCATAACTTATCATTTTCTGAGTGCAGTATAACTAAAAGTTTAGTGAATAAACATGTATGAAGCTAGAGGTATGTCAATAAGTGCACATTTAGATTTAATTTGACAGCACTTGAGGCGAATACACACAAGATGACATGCACCAGTGCAACCTGACATAAACAGATATGGAGGTCACCCCAAATGGAATACAAGAGAGGTCACTGTGATATTAATAATTGGTTCAGTATGAAGTAATGTAATAACTTCCCAAAAGATAGCAAGTGTCCAGTATCCAAAATAAGGATAGAGTGCATATAAAGGCAAGTAATAAACAAATTTCTAAAAGTTCAACAAGTGATAACTGCAAGGACATATTAAAACCACAAGGGTTCACATAAGAGATACAAGACTAAGTGTCAAAGATCTCCTTCAAGCGAGTAACTTCAGTTTGTGGAAGATCCTAGCTTCTTTGGCAGCTTCTTGTGAGGAGAGCATCTTCTTTTCAAGTGACTATAAGGCTGTATTGCTACTGTCAAGCATGTTACTTGTTTTGACAAATTGAACCTCATTCTTCATCAAAGCAGCATCCAGTCTATCTTTTACTCCTCTCTTGACAATCAGCTGTTGTTCCAAGTCTCGAATCTCCTCAGATAATTCATGAGCCCGGTCTTTAGCTTTTGCAATATGGGTAGCTAGGGTAGCTTTGGCAGTCTCAAAAGAGGAGGTGTCTTGTTTTAACTTAGAAAGAGCTTCAGTTGATTGTTGATATGATGAGATGGGTGCTTGAGAATCTGGAAATTTGGCATAAAGGTCCTCATAAACCTTCGGCAAGTGAGCCAACAAAGGATCAATAATCTCAGGATGTGATGTAGTTGAAAAAGTCTGAAAAATATCAGAAAGTTGAGCCTTAAACTGCGGATCGGTAGCAAGTGTCAAAACAGGTTTGGATAGAATGACATTGAGTTGTTGGGCCAATGGAAGCAAGATGGAATTGTTAACTATCTTGGTTGTAGGCTGCTCTGTTGGAAGTTGACTTTAAATGGTGGAACAAGATTCAACTATGGCCTTCTATGTACCCATGCTACATGCATATACCTCATTTAGACTTTTTAAATCAGCCAATAGATCATTCACCACATTAGGGCCTGAGCATGAATGGAAGTGATTGGTATTTATTTTTCTGACTGCTCACTTTGGGGGATTTCAGAATTTTGAAGCTAAACAAAAATGCAAAAATAAATGTTAACATAAAAAATAAATAAACAAAATAACAAAGAAAAGGGAAAAGAGTACAGTACTCTTATGTGCTTTCTAAGTGATGTCTCAAAATTTCATTCTTATTAACACTTATTGTTATCATTTATATATATTTAAAAAAATAATAATAAAAAAATAAAAAATGAAATAAATAAATAAATAAATAAATAAATAAATATACGTTTGTATATACTTCTCTTATTATTATAAACAACAAAATTTTTCACTTTCAATCACTGTATGACTTCAAGTGAAAAATTTTGGAGAGCATTATGTTAGACAAAATATAATTTTTATAAGAAAATTATAAAAAGAAATAATTAGTTACTTGGTAATGTTTTTATATACAATATTTATATCTATTTTAAATTAAATTATATCATTTGACAGTTGGCTATCTATTTAATTTTTGAAATTCACAATAGGTGTGGGAACAGTTACAAGAAATTCAAATTTTCTGCAAGTAGTGTACAAATGGTAACTGTTAGCTGACATTAGGTTAGTCTATAAATAAAGCTTTAGGAAAATATTGTAGACAGTTCAGTTCTTTTTGGAAAACACTTAGAAACCCAAAACGCTCTCAGCTCCTTGGCATCACAGAGTAAAATTGGGAATCTTAAGTAATTCCTCTGAACTCAAGCACTTGTAATTTGCTTTTTCCCAATTTTATTAATAAAATTCCTCTACTTTTACGTCTTCTTCTCTTTTACGTTCATGTTTCTTCTTTCATCTTCTTTTTAATTTTCTGTTTGTTTCAATTTCTGCAATTTATTTTGCCACCGGCACCTTGCATTTATATATTTATTTGTTGCTTTTATTCCTTTTAATATTATTTGATGTTACAATTGACATTGAGATACTCATATTTTCTTTTAAACATTAACAAAAATTTGAGTAAAACACCAACAACGAGCTATTTTATAATTTAGAGAAAGTAAGCTTTTAACTAAATTCAGTCAAGTTATTATGTGTGTATTTTTTTTTGGATTTGGCTCCTCTGAAGTTGTTTATTTACTTTAGAGAGAAAAGTAACGCGATCTAAACCATTGATAACATAAACGGTTTTGATCATCTTAAATAAATAAATAATAAATAAATACATTAAAAAAACCTTGAAAATCGTGCAACCAAATTGTGCATGTAGCAGTTTCCAAAATTGCGTGATTTTAATCTTTCATCTTTTTTGAATCCTGAATAATTTTTTGAAAAATTTAATAAAAAAAATAAAATTAATTAATTTAAATTGGGTCAAAAATATTTTTTTATTTTTTATTTTAATATAAAAAAATACTCATGTAAATGTACTAATTTTTTTTAGATAAATGTACTCAATTTTTTTGTTTATACTTAAAATAAGAATCTAATTGAGAACAAACTAAAGAGTGTTTAGAATAACTAATGATGTGATGTTAGTTTAATAGATCTCTACTAAATTTATATTGATATATATTAAATTAATTTATTTATATTTTTATGTGTTTTTATATGTTTATAATGCTTGTTTCATATCTAATGTTGTAGTTTAAATTATTAGTTTATTCTGATGATAATATATTTTTTTTAACCAGTCATACATTTAAATTTAAACTACAACATTAGATATGAAACAAGCATTATAAACATATAAAAACACATAAAAATATAAATAAATTAATTTAATATATATCAATATAAATTTAGTAGAGATCTATTAAACCAACATCACATCATTAGTTATTCTAAACACTCTTTAGTTTGTTCTCAATTAGATTCTTATTTTAAGTATAAACAAAAAAATTGAGTACATTTATCTAAAAAAAATTTAGTACATTTACATGAATATTTTTTTATATTAAAATAAAAAATAAAAAAATATTTTTGACCCAATTTAAATTAATTAATTTTATTTTTTTATTAAATTTTTCAAAAAATTATTCAGGATTCAAAAAAGATGAAAGATTAAAATCACGCAGTTTTAGAAACTGCTACTTGCACGATTTGGTTGCACGATTTTTAAGGTTCTTTTAATGTATTTATTTATTATTTATTTATTTAAGATGATCAAAACCGTTTATGTTATCAATGGCTTAGATTGCGTTACTTTTTTCTCTAAGGTAAATAAACAACTTCAGAGGAGCTAAATCCTTTTTTTTTTCTTCTTACACACACTAACGTTGCTTCTTTAAATTAAACATATAAACTCACTTGATGAACAAAATATATTTAAATATATTTTAAAATAAAAAATACATCAATTTATTATAAATAACACATAAATAAAAAGATACATTATTTAATTAAAAATGACATCATTAAAAAATTTGTATATAATTGAAAAATTTTAATATTAAAGTTAAAAAATTTTCTATGACATAGTTAAAAAGTTTTAATGTTATTTTCTGATAAATTCTGTAAGTTTAAAATTTTTTTTTTTTCTCTTCCTCTTTTTTTCCTCCTTCTTCTTCTTTTATATTCTTATTTCATCCTCTTAACAAGAATTTGTATTACGATTGAAAAATTTTAGTCTCAAATTAAAAAATTTTATGTGTCACGATTAAAAAATTTTATTGCTATTTTTTAATAAAATCTGCATAAACCACTAGACTTAGATAATAATTTTATGGAATTTTGTGATCAATTAGTGTCGTCCATGGACCATGATAAACTACAAAAGATCTAATGTAGTTAGATTGTTAGAAGTTGTAAGATTGACCAGTTTAAATTTTTTTTATAATTTTGACATAATTTCTATAACCTACAGAATAAGATCCTGTAATGTGTATAATTTCTGTAACTAAAATTCCTCCTAAGATAATTACTTGAATTTTTCATAAATTTAAAATCTATATTTGAATAGAGATTTTATCGAATTTTCAGATAATTTGGTGCCATACATGATGAGCCACAAGAAATATAGTGTTATTGAGCTTATTGAAAATTGAGATTAATAGGCGAGAGAATATCTTATAATATTGGCATAATTCTTATAACTTGTTGAACAGTTTTTGTAACCTTATTATAATTTCTATAACTAGATCCTTTTGTAAAAAAATTTCTTTAATTTTTTTAAAAATCAAAATTCATATTTGGATGATGGTTTTATGGAATTCTGTAACCATTTGATATTATGCGTGTTGAGTCACAACGAATTTAGTGTGGTTAGACCATTAGAAATTACAAAATTGAAAAGGTTGGAGAATATTCTGCAATAATGGCACGATTCATAACAAATTTAGAGTAAAGTATTGTTTTTGTCCCTAATGTTTGGAGTAAGTTTTAAAGTTGTTCCTAACGTTTGAATCGTCTTATTAAGTCCGTAACATTTCAAAATTGATTTAATGTTGTCCTGCCGTTAAGAATCTGTTAACAAAATTGACGGTGGGACAAAATTGACACGATTTTGAAACGTTAGAGACTTAAATAGGGCGAAAACGTTGGAAACAAAAACGATACATAGAAATAAATTTTAATTTTATCTTTCACTAATATCAATCTTTCACTGTACATAGTTATTCAATTATTTTTAATCACATTTAAGTAAATTACACTTAATCAAATTACTTTGATTCTAAATAAATTTATTTTTTTTATAATTTTACTCCTAAAGATTTTTACTCATCATGAAATATTTGTAAAATGACTAAAATCACATTACTTTATTGTATATTTATTATTTTTTCTCCACAAGTTTATGCACTAGTCATTCTACGAATATTTTATGATGAATAAAAATTTTTAAATTAAAATTATAAAAAATAAATTTATTTAGAATAAAATTAATGTGATTAAGTGTAACTTATTTATATGTGATTAAAAAATAATTGAATAACAATGTATCATAAAAAATTGATATTATTGAAGGATAGAATTAAAATTTAGGAAAAATTACCAAAAGTACCCATGAAGTTTATGAATACTGATAAGAGTATCCATAAACTAAGGAAATTAACGCTGTACCCATGAAAGATGGATTCCGTATGATAAAAGTATCCAAATCCTAAATTTTTATTGATTTTTAATAAAATTCCCAAACTACCCCACTCTTACCCCATTCTATCGTCACTCCCTCTCTTCTCACTTCTTCCTCTCTTCTCACTTATCCCTCTCTCAAAAATCCTCACAGAGCCTTCTCCCTTTCACTCTTAAGGTGACTACAACACCTTCATCGTGCGCCTATGACCTAACCTGAGGAGAATATCACCGTGGCGCACCTGTTGCAACCGAGGAGAACGTCATCATGGCGCACCCGACCCAACAGAGGAGAATACCATCGTCACACGCCTGAGAAGAGAGATGGGTCGTGGTGCTCTTGCATGCAGGAATAGGGTTCGGTAAAGAGAAATCAAAGAAGAAAGGGAGGTGGCGCTGTGGATGGAGGTTCTGCCACTGACGATGTTACAGGCAAAGAAAAGGTATTTCTTTTTTTTAAACATTTTTTATTTCATTTTTCTTCTTTTCAAAAATTGATTTAGTTACTACTAAAATGATATTGTTCTATTTTTTTTTTTAAATCTGCTTCTATTTTTTATGAAGGCTGAGATTGATTTACAGAAGATCAGGTTTATAGCTACTTCTACTTCTGATTTTTGCTGAAATAAATTTCAAATTTGATGAATGGATTTGTTGGTTTTTTATGGTTGATGGTTGTTTCTACTTCTAGTTTTGATAAAGTGAATTGAAATTGGATGAATGAATTTGAAAATTTTTATATGTTGAGTAATTTTTGGTGTTTGATAGATTTGGTTTGGGTATGGATTGTAAACTTATGAGTGAATCAGTTGAGGTCCGATCATCCACCACCACCACCACTACCATTGATTTCGGTCTGGTTTGTTGTAGGAGTAGTTTCGAACTCTATGGCAAGGGTTGGTGCAGATTGGGTTATGAAAGGTTGAAAAAGTGAGTTGAGGTTGAGTGTAGGATAGTTTAGGAATTTTATTAAAAAATCAACAAAAATTTAGGATTTAGATACTTTTGTCATACGGAATCCATCTTTCATGGGTATAGCATTAATTTCCTTAGTTTTATGGGTACTTTTGTCAGCGTTCGTAAACTTTATGGGTACTTTTGGTAGTTTTTCCTAAAATTTATTTCTATGTATCGTTTTTGTCCCCAACGTGTTCGTTCTATTTAAGTCTCTAACGTTTTAAAATCATCTCAATTTTGTTCCGCCATCAATTTCATTAATAGATTCCTAACGACAGGACAACATTGAGTCAATTTTAAAACGTTAGAGATTTAAATAGAACAATTCAAACATTAGGAACAACTTTGAGACTTACCCCAAACATTAAGAACAAAAACGACACTTTATTAAAAAATTTAAATAATTTTTTCACAAGAGAATCCAATTATAAAAATTATACTGGAATTACAGGATTCTAATAAGCAGGTTACATGAATTATGCTAGTATTACAAAACATTCTCCAACTTCTTCAATTTCACTAGGTCTCTTGTGACTCATTTCAAATGACACAAAATGATCACAAAATGCCATAAAATTACCATTCACACATAGATATAAGAATTATGCCAAAGTTACAGAATTTTAATTAGCAAATTATGTGAATTGTGTCGGTACTATATGACATTCTATAGCTTCATAAATCTTCTCATTTTTAATAATTCAACTATACTAAACTTCTTATAACTCATTATAAATGTCAAATGGTCACAAAATTTTATAAAATTATCATTTAAATATGGATTTTAATTTAATAAAAAAATTAAGAATTTTTTAATAAGAGAATTTAATTACAGATTATATCAGAATTATAAAATCTTAATCAGCAGGTTATAAAAAATTTACCAATATTCAAATATTTTTTATCATTTTAATCTCACATTTTTTAACAATTTAATAATCTCACATAAATTTTATTTTATCAACAGAAAATTGAAATTAAGCTTCTTTAAACACGAACGTCTATTATATTTTAATTTTAGTAAATTTTTTTCAACAAAACACTGAAATAGATATAATAATATAAATTTAAACAACTAAATTAAATTTTTATTTTGTACGTATTTAATATAATGGACCATTAGGAAGATTTAATTATTAAAAAGGATCTTTAATACTAAAATTATTAAGAAGGACTAAATATTTTTATAATATTTAAGAAGAAAAATAAAATCTTTTTATAAGGAGATAAATATATCCTTAATTATTTATTTATTTATTTTTTATAATCTTTAATATATGCTATTTGATTCTCAACACTGTATAGATATGTATGAATATTCACTTAAAATTAATTATGTTAATTAATTTATAAAAAATTACTCTAAAAGATCGTTAGGGAGATTTAATTATTAAATATTAATTATTAACTATTTTTTATTTATTTTATATTTTATATTAATAATTTTTTTTAATTTTAGTAATTTTTATTATTTATTTATTTATTTATTTTTTACTTTTATGATCTTTGTATTTTTTTTTCATTAGGTAAAGATCATGAAAATAAAAAAATTAAATAAAAATAAATAAATAATTAATAAAAAGCACTAAAATTTTAAGAGAAATAAAATTTATCAATATAAAAATTATAAAAAAAATAAAAATAATTAAAAATATATTTATCTTTTTATAAAAAAATTTGGTTCATTTTCTTAAATATTATAAAAAAATTTAGTCATTTTTAATAATTTTAGTATTAAAATTTTTTTTAATAATTATAGTTTCCTTATAATGTTAACTAGGAACAAATTTACATTGTTGGTAAAATTAAAGCCAATATATGTCAATTAATCACATGTGGTGTCTAAATCTAAGAATATTGAATGGTGATTGACAAAACATTTGGTATCATTTATAACGAGTAAGAAATGATTTAGTTGAATTATTAAAAATTGAAGTTATTAAAAATTTTGAAATTGAAGTTATTTGAGAATGTCCTTGTAATATTAAAAAAAATATATTTTATCACATAAAATATTAAATTAATTAAAAATATTATTTATATACTAAAATAAATCAGTTATCATATATTTTTATATAAAAAATTATATAATTTAATATATTTTTAATGTATATTTTATATTCTATAATATATTCTATATTAATAATTAATTTTAATGATGAATTTTATATATACTTAGTGATTATAAAATATTAAAAATGAAAAAAAAAAAACAAAACCAATTGTGAAACAAAACCCTAACAATACCATGCCTCTCCCGTTCAATTCTGCAACTCTTCTCAGTTCTCTCTTTTCCGCATTCTGCCTCAGCTTCCGCTTTCGCTTTCGCTTTCGCTTTCGATTTCACTATTGCTGTGTTCGCCACTTTGCCTCTGCTTTCGCTGTTCTCGCTTTAAGGTGCTAATTTTGAGTTTTCTTCATTTTTTATTTTTTATTTATTTGTTTGTGGCAACTACTTAGCTTTTAATTTCTATTGAGATCAATGAATTGTTGTTGTATTGTATTAAATATCCAAATTTGTCTTCTTCATTCTTAAGGTAGCTAAACGGTTTCAGGCAATACTGATAATCATAGAGTGGAGAATTGTGTTTGGTGAAGTATCATCAGTTTTTATGTTAAGAGAACATGTTGTATGCAACGAGGTATGCAATCCCTAAACTCCATCGCTTTTTTCTGCCATCATCGAACTTACTTGCTTTTATGCCATATGCCCACCATACAAGGCTATGTCTTCTTTATTCACAGCCGCTTCTAACACGAGACTCTTACAAATTTAATAATGTTAAAGATGCTGTAGCTTTATTTAATTGCATGGTTGATATGCATCCGCAGCCATCGATTGTGGAATTAACCAAAATCTTGGGAACGATTGTAAAGATGAAGTATTATGCCACGGCTATTTATCTTTATACCCAGATGGAGTCAAAGGGCATCCTACCATTTAGTGTTACTTTGAACATCTTGATCAATTGTTATGGCCATGCAGGTCAGATGGGTTTTGCACTCTCAGTAATGAGCAAGTTTGTTAAGTGGGGATTTAAGCCAAGTGCTGTAACTTTTACTACAATAATGAAGGGGTTGTGTCTTAATGGTAAGATTTCGGATGCACTCTACCTTTATAATAAAATAGTTGCAAAAGGATTTTGGTTTGATGAAGTTATGTATGGAACCTTAATCAATGGGCTGTGTAAGTTTGGAAAAACAAGATTTGCTCTCCAAATGCTTTGGAAAATGGAGGGTCAGTATGTTAGGCCGAATCTTGTAATGTACAATATTGTTGTTGATGGTTTGTGCAAAGATGGACTTTTGGATGATGCACTGGATTTGTATTTTAATATGCTTGATCGAGGAATTTCCCCTGATGTTGTCACTTACACTTCATTAATTTATGGTTTTTGTCATGTGGGCCAATGGAAAGAAGCTAGATTATTGCTGAATGAGATTGTTGTTAAAGACATCAGCCTAGATGTGTATACCTTTAACATAATAATTGATGCATTATGCAAAGAAGAAATGCTATTACAAGCCCATGTTTTGTGCGATGTGATGATTCTAAGGGGTCAGCAAGCAAACATTATTACTTATACAATTTTGATGAATGGATATTGTTTGAACAATGAAGTTGATGAGGCAAGAAACTTATTTGATATGGTAATTGAGAGGGGTGTTGTGCCTGATGTTTGGAGTTATAACATCTTGATTAAAGGTTATTGCAAGATTAACAGAGTGGATGAGGCCAGGAATTTGATGAAAGATATGTTTCGTAAGAACATAGTTCCAAACATTGTAACTTATAATTATCTAGTTGATGGCTTGTGCAAAGCTGGTAGAATCTCGTCTGCACGGGAGATTGTTAATGAAATGCATTATTGCGGTCAACCATTCCCTGATGTAAACACTTATAATATCCTTTTAGATTTCCTGTGCAAAAACCAGCATCTTGATGAGGCAATTAAATTATTTAAAAGTCTCATCTTTGAAAGAAGTTTTGTTCCAAATGTTTGGAGTTACAATATCTTGATTAGTGGTTATTGCAAGAATAAAAGATTAGATGAAGCCATGAATCTTTTCCAAGATATGTTCAAGAATTTGGATCCAAATATTGAAACTTACAATATATTGTTACATGCGTTATTCGACAGGCAGCAACTTGGCAAGGCAATTATACTATTAAACCAAATTGTTAATGATGATATTTGTCCTAATTTGTACACATACAAAATACTTGTACATGGTTTATAGAACTCTGGAAGAGTAAAAGAATGCACAGAAGATTTTTCAATCATTTTTTCATCAGAGGAAATCATGCAGATGTCAAAAACATAATCGATCATCTTTGTAAAGGTGGATCATCAGAATAGGGAAGCCCTTGATTTTACAATGGGAAGACAATTAAAACCTCTCTAGTGCTGTCACTTCTAGAGAAAAGAAAAAGGATGAGGCACAAACTTTTCTGGAAATGATCATTAGATGCATGGCAAGCAATAAGGTCAGTTGTTTTAATTTCCAAGTTGATTTCTGAAGTGACCTACATGGTTTGAAAATGCTTTTTCTTTGGGCCTTAGTTATTGGACTAGCTGTTTCAATTGAGTAGTTAGTTCTAAGTTGGAAAATGTTTTAATTTCCAAGTTGATTTCTGAAGTTACATACATAGGCATTTTAATTAGATTATTTTCAACATACAAAAAAGCATTCTTACTGTTAAAACATAAATTTGCAGATACCTAGGGATTGGAAAAGTGGCATATACTTCTTTCGACCACAGCATTTTTGTTGAGGAGGCACAATTGAGTAGTTAGTTCTTTTCTCTTCACTAAACTTGTTCCATTTCTCATTGTTTGGTGATAATGGCAGTGGTTTGGTTACTTCAATTTTGTCTGATATACCAGGCACAACAAAGTACTCAGATTCATCCTTTATGCTTTCCCTCACATCATTGGTGCGAAACTGAGTACACGAGACAGAATCAGCTTACTCTGGCAAAAGAAATCCCAGAATGCTGAATTTGTTGGCAATGTGGATTGTATATGGCAAAAACGTATCAGAAACTATGGAACTCGGCAGCGGCACCAACTCTTCGAAAAGCTTCTCCACCAGTTCCCACAAAAATGCTTGTTGCGTTCAACAAATTAACGGCATTGCCAAGTGAAGGTAACATATCAAAATTCTCACACCCTTCTGGCAAACCAGCTTCTTGATGTGGAAATTGATGCTGAATTAATCGAATCTGATAACCGAAATCATTGTAACGAGCAAAGGTTTGTGGTTTATGTGATTCTTGCTGCATTTTGTGGGGTTGTGACTACCATGACAACAACATTCTGCTGAAGCAGTATTTTTTGCAATGTCCATCACTGGGATCATGTGACCTTGTGCCACTAAATGGAACACAACGAAATGGAGCTGTGGTGTTATGGAATCAGCTGTGGTGTTATGGAATCCATTTTTGTTTTGGTTGATATCGTAACTGGATTTAGTCTACTGAATTTGGGTGGGTTTAATTCGTTTACTTGTGTGACATCTATAACATTCCTTTCTTGGTATGTGTATCTGCTTTGTTGTTCACCACACTTTATTTATATTATATATAAACAAATTTGCCAGAGATAAACACAATCTCTTAAACATTTTTCAATTGCTTGTCGAAATAAGTGGCAGCAGCGAGTTTATTATTTGTATTCCAATGAGCTGATTGAGGAAATTGGACCTATCAACCTTTTGATTTGATGAGGATTAAGGCATATCAGCTGCAAAAAAAAAAAAAAAAGATGAGATTAATTGCTTATTTAGCTTTTGCCGTCCCTTCTTCAACTTTCCAATTGATGAACAACTCTTACTATCATCCCTTCCTTCCCAAAGTTTGGCTTGTATGTATCATGTAATGTGAGCTTTCATTTTCATCCTTTGTAATGTGTCCAACCATTTGGATTAAGACAACCACATTGGAAAAGAAGACAAGGGCGGATTGAGTTGTCTTCACGTCCTAAAGTAAAGTCTGCCCCACCACCTCTCGCCTCATCACCACTTCAATTATAGTTGAGTGCTCTATGATGGTTTTATTTCCTGATTTTGATAATCTTCAGATCAAAGATCAAATCAAATACTATTTAGGATTTGAACTTAATATAATTAGTTGAGATTAAAGGATTTATCGTTTTAACTACATACATAAATTATTTTACACATTAATTATTTTTAAATTACATATAAAAATGGATTAATAAGCAAGACCATTATTGGATTCCAAGTGCAAACCGCATATTGTACATTGAAGAGCCCTATAGTCAAATATTTTGATATTCCAAACACACCAAAAATTAAGCATACTAAAAACTCTCACACATTTGCAATTACATTGTTTGCCATTTGTTTGGAAAGTCATATTATCATATTCCTCCCACGCTTTTATGCAAAATTTCTTTGATAAACACAGTCAAGTTACTATGAGAAGATCCACCTTCTTCTACAGATCTTTTAGCCATTTCCGCTAACTTTTTTATCCTTTCTCTTCTTTCTTCACATTCACCATTATTCTCATCCATTAACTCCTCTATTGCTATTTTAATATCTTCTTTCTTAACCAGTTCACCAACCTCTTCCTTCACCCAAGCAGTAGGACTTTTCACACCAACCATCACTCCAACTTTTAGTACTTGGACAACTAGTTTTTCGTTCAGAAACTGGTCTGCGAATAACGGCCACGTCAGCATCGGCATGCCGGCGCATATAGCTTCCAAAGTAGAGTTCCAGCCACAGTGTGTCAAGAACCCTCCAATTGAAGGATGTGACAGTATTAGTAGCTGAGGAGCCCAACCTCGAATTATAACACTCTTACCTTTGATTCTTTCTTCAAAACCATCTTCCTTAATCCACTTTTCTAGCGCCTCTAATTGATTCCCTTCTCTAATTACCCAAATGAAGGGTCTTCTAGATTCTTCTAAGGCTAAACCAATCTCAATCAACTGAATTGCAGTTACATTACTTAAGCTTCCAAGGCAGACATAAATCACACTCTTTGGCTTTTGAGAATCAAGCCAATTTTGATGCTTCCACTCTTCAACTGAAACACTGTTTCCTCTTTGAACCTTCTCCAACTGATCCTTGTTGATCAGTGACACCGGACCAACACACCACACTTTATCCTTTCTAACCTTCTTGTACATTCTTTCATACTCAGGCTCCAATTCTTGAAACGAATTCATGATTACTCCATAAGAATCACTTTCAGCTGCATAAATCTCTTCACCAAACCTGCTCCAATTCTCGTCCACCTGTGCCGGTACCTGCGATTTAGTGACTTCAATTTCGTCCGGTAAACCTGGTATAACGAAGTACTCTGTTTCATCCTGAACACTATTCCTCACATTAGTTGTATGCAAAGCATCATAACACATTAAACAGAAGCAACTAACTCCAGCGAAAGAAACCCTTGGAATCTTGAATTTCTTAGCGACGTGGATCGTGTACGGCAGACTCATATCGGAGACTATGCAGCTTGCCGGCGGCGACAACTCTTCGAAGATCTTCTCCACCGGTTCCCTTAGAAGACTTGCTGCGTTGAAAAAGCTGAAAGCGTTGCCAAGTGAATGAAGCATGTCAAGATTCTCACATCCTTCTGGCAAGCCGGCTTCTTGATATGGAAACTGAAGCTGGATTTGTCGAATCTGGTAACCGGAATCAATGTAGCGAGCGAAGGTTGATGTGAATCTTGCTGCGTTTTTCGGGGTTGTGACAACCGTGACAATAATATTGTTATTGCCCTGAAGTAATAACTTTGCTAAGTCCATCATCGGAATCAAGTGGCCTTGTGCCATTAATGGAAACAGAACGAAATGGAGCTGTGGTGTTTGGGAAGCCATTTTTGTTTCCTTGGAGATGGATAATTTAGGTTTAGTGTACTGAATAATTTTACTTGGACTCTAGCTTTATAAACTGCATTTCTTTCTTGGTGACGTAAGTGTCTACATAGGCAATCTAAAAAATGTTATATATTTTTTATTTTTAATAAAATTATTTGATAAAATATAAAATAAAAAATATTCTTTATATTATTAAAAAATTTAAAAAATAGTATAATCATCAATTTATATATAAAAACATTATCAACATACCAAAATCAGTTATTATTATGTATTTGTATATAAAAGAGTAATATTATATAACGAATAAATATTATTATTTTTGGCTAGTATTTAGTCAATAATAATTTATATTTATATTTGATTTTATACACAAAAAATATATAATTTATATTTATATTTATAAGAATTTTGTACATATTAATTAATACAGTTTGTATTTATATTTTTTTAGAATTTATATACATAAAAATAATAAATTTTATTTGTTAAATATAATTTAATGTTTGTACTGATTAAATAATAATAAAAAATATTAAAAATTACTAATTCTAATTTTTTATATAAATATATATAATTTAAATTATTTTTAATATATATTTTAATAATTTATTTTAATATATGTCCATAATTGATTCATATATTATTGCCTGAAAATTTTTTTAAAGTATCAACACATCATATTTTAATAATTTTTAATTATTAATTTTAATTATAAAATTTTTTCTATGGTGTGTTGTGTCTCCGGAAATCTCTTTACAATCAACACAGGTATCTTCGGATCCGATGAAATCATGTATGTATATAAATGCACAAAGTGTCAAAGTGCAAGAGATTCCCATTGGATTTGACTGTCCAATTACTTATTTGAACGTTTCACTCTGTCTCCGTGAGTCCATGACTCCATGTATATCCATTCCATCCTTCCTATCCTGATGAGAAATTCATTATCGTTGTTGACTTTAACTAGTTAGTGGAATACGGCCCACCCTATAAGTTGTTTTTAAAATTTTTATATTTACTTTTTATATTTACTTTTATAAGTAAATATAAAAATAGATGGATAGACAAATTAATTCTTGGGTCTTGGATTCCAAACATACAAAGAAAAAAAATTAAACATACTAAAAATAAAAGGTAAAAACTCTTACATTAGCCACGCATAGAGATTAAACTCACATCCCAATTTTTTTTTAAAGAAAAAAAAAATATGATACTATATTTAAACAATCAAATTGTTGAGTTTAAAAAATCTATGTTGTATTTAATGTGTCTGCAGGTTAAAAACAAGTCAATAAGAACTACAAATATGTATATCAATTTTTGTATTGTGAACAAGCATTGCAGATCAACTTTATTATGAACAAACAAAACAAATCAGCTTCTATACACATAGACTAGCATTACATTTGGATATAGCACACATTTGAAAGAGCTTTTATCACATTAGATCAAAAGCAAAAGAAGTATCAGACCGTTCGAGGGGAAAATATCAAATCTTGGAGCGAAAGAATATTAGAGGGTGCTGATTTTACATAGCACAATCAAAGGACTACACAATCAAAGGACTATTAGTTAACATTTGAAATAAAGATTGAGATGGAGAAATAAAGATTGAGAGATAAAAACTAAAAGATAAAAATTAAATTAAGTTTTTGGGCAAAAGATTTGATAGTTTCAAAATATTTAGACCATTAAATAGTTCTATAACAAAATATATTTTTTTAAATTTTTTAATAATTGTTAAACAATTTTTATTTAATTTTAATTAGAAATTAATCTTTTATATATTATTTAATTATAAAATCTATTTTTTATTTTATAAATTATTATTTTATCATTCATCTATCAGGTTTAGTGATAATAAAAAACTAAAATAATAACAAATTAGATCTTCTATTAATCGTAATAAATATTTTACCATCTTAATCGATCATAATTTTATCATTGATCTAATTACACAAGAATTGGATTGGAAAAATTGTGTTTGGTAGAAATTCAATCCATTGGATGCACAAACCTATAGATTGAAATTCAAGTTTCCGAAACTTCAATCGATTGAATTTTACAAGGCATGTGGCGCTTTTTCTTATTCAATCGATTGGTCATATTACCCAATAAATTTTTTTCTGAAATAAAATAAAAAATTATTATTTTTCAAAATCTCATTTTTCAACTTTAATTTCCCAAATACGAGTTTTTTCATGCAGAGCAAATTCGCCCCACCCATGGCAAACTCTGTCATTTTTATAGAGTTTATCTAACCCCGGCGAACTTCACTTCAAATTCTTAAAACATGGCTAACTCAAATTCTTAAACTTCACAATAGACTAACAACCATTATCATCATCTCTAAAGTACATAGGAATACACATGAATAAGTGTTATTTTTATTGGAGAAATAATAGTTTTTTTTTTTAATTTATAATGAAAAAAATATTTGTTAAATATGGCTTATTCTCGTATATAGAAGTATGAATGAGACGAGAAATACCTCTAAAAATGTTGGTTATTTTGATGTGTAATAGATCCAATCGATTGAATTAACTAAACCTAGATTGCTTTGATGATTTCAATCGAGTGGGTAACATGACCAATCGATTGAATAAGAAAAATCCCACATGTCTTGCAAAATTCAATCGATTGTGTATCAATTTCAATCGATTAAAGTTTGGGAAACCTGAATTTCATTCGATTGGTTTGTGCATTCAATCTGAAAGGTACCAGGCCTCAGAGAGAATTCAAAGAGAGGAGAGAAAGACGAATGGGACTGAAAGCATGTGTGTATTGAACTGAAGCGAAAAACTGACTTCTATATATGAGTATTAGCATTTATAGACACAGCTGAACCTTCTAGCAACTAATTTGATCTATGACAGTTGGCAACTAATTGTAACAAACTGAATAACTGAATATTGGCCTAAAAATTTCTGCTAAGTCAATAGGGCCTACTAACTCTAACAAACTAACTGAACGGGACAGAAGCAGAGTAAGCAGCATAGCACGAGACAGAGCAAGCTATTTGCTCTACCTCTAACACAATCGATTGAATTTTTAACAAATCCGATTTTTCTAACCCAATATGCATGTAACTAGATCAATGATAAAATTATGATCAATTAAGATTGCAAAATATTTATTACGATTCATAGAGATCTAATTTGTTATTGTTTTAATTTTTTATTATCAATAAATATGATGGATGAATGATAAAAGAATAATTTATAAGATAAAAAATAAATTTTATAATTAAATAATATATAAAGGACTAATTTATAATTAAAATTAAATAAGAACTATTTAGTAATTATTAAAAAATTTAAAAAATATGTTTTATTATGAACCATTTAATAGTCTAAAAATTCTGAAACCATCAAATCCAATACCAAATTTTTATATTATATTTAATATAAAATATACAAAACCGAATTATGTCTTAAAATTTTAAATAATACAAATTATTAAAATATTCTTAATAAAATCAAAACCCTATCCTTTTTCTTTCTTTTTCCCTACCTGCCACCTCCTTTCTTGTTTCTCCTCTCTCTTTGGCATAGCAGCAATATTTTTGTTTTTTCACGGCAGTAATAGCAGCGACGACAACACCTACAACTATCGTATCTGTCATTATGTTTGTTACAGTTATGTTCTATGCCGTGTCGCTTCTATTCAGATTGTGCCCCCGTGTTCAGTCTGTCGCGCCACTTCAGTTTTAGTTTCACATCACCTCTGTTATTCTTTTTTCTATTTATTTTAAAATTTTCTTGTGTTATGAGATTGTTAAATCTGATTTTGATTGTTGTTATTTTTGGTATTATTGTTTTGTTGGTGGTAAAATTTGGTATGATATTATAAGATTGTTATTATTGTTGAATCTGATTTATGAGATACTGTTATTGGTGACAGAGATATGATGGTAAAATGAGAAGTGGAGTGGTATTAATGGTGAAGGATAGATTTGGAATATAAAATTTTGAATGAAGATATTTCAAAAATAAAATATTATTACAATTTTAGTTTCTATTCTAAAAAATTATAATTTTTTATATTATCACTTTTTAAAAATATTAAAGTGACTGAAATTTTAAAAACAAAAATTTTTAATCTCTGAGTACTAAATACAATATTAAGTATCGATTTTCCAGTCTGATTTCTAGTATACCTTACCAAATGATACCTTATGGCTACACATTTTTTAATTTTAAATTTTAAATTTTTTATTTACAAATTTGATCCATCCATTTGTCTTATAGAAAAAACAAAAAAATTAGCCACCCACAAATCAGATTTCAAATTTGGATTTATCATTCCAGGAATCTCACCCAGTCACCCTCAATTTTTAATTGAAATTTTGTCTAATCCCAAATATAAACTCAGATTTAGTTTTTGCAATTAAAAAAAAAAGTCACTTCGATATTGAATTAAATCACTCGGTTTTTCCATGACTAAATACTACGGACAACACAACAATTTCATTAAAAAAATGAGCCTAGAACAAAATAATCATACACATGCAAACAGATATTGTGCCATTAGCTTTTGACAATTTGATTATGCAAAATATCTTGGATAAACATAGTCAAGTTACTATGAGAAGATCCTCCTTCTTCTACAGATCTTTTAGCCATTTCAGCCAACTGTCTTACCCTTTCTCTTCTCTCTTCACAATCAGCATCATTCTCATCCATTAACTTCTCTATTCCTATTTTAATATCTTCTTTCTTAACCAATACACCAATCTCCTCTTCCTTCCCCCACACCATTGAGCTCTCTGCACCAACTTTCACTCCAACTTTGAGTACTTTGACAACCAATTTTTCATTCAGAAACTGGTCTGCGAACAACGGCCACGTCAGCATTGGCACACCGGCGCATATAGCTTCTAAGTTAGAGTTCCAGCCACAGTGTGTCAAGAACCCTCCAATAGAAGGATGTGATAGTATTAGTAGCTGAGGAGCCCAACCTCGAATTATAAGACTCTCATCTTTGATTCTTTCTTCAAACCCATCTTCCTTAATCCACTTTTCTAGCCTTTTTAATTGACTCCCTTCCCTTATGACCCAAATGAAAGGTCTCTTTGATTCTTCTAAGGCTAAACCAATCTGAATCAACTGAGTTGCAGTTAGATTACATAAACTTCCAAGACATACATAAATTACACTCTTAGGCTTTTGAGAATCAAGCCATTTTTGGTGCATCCACTCTTCAGTTGAAACCTTGTTGCCTCTTTGAGCCTTCTCCAACTGATCCTTGTTGCTTAGTGACACCGGACCCACGCACCACACTTTATCCTTTCTAACCTTCTTGAACATTCTTTCATACTCAGGCTCCAATTCTTGGAACGAATTCATGATTATTCCATAAGTGTCTGCTTCGGCCGCATGAATCTCTTGATAAAACTTGTTCCAGCTATCGTCTGCTGGTCCTGGTACCTGCGCTTTGGTGACCTCAATTTCATCAGGTAAACCCGGTATAACAAAGTACTCTGTTTCATCCTTTATGCTCTCCTTCACATTACTGGTGCGCAAAGCTTCGTAACACATGAGACAGTAGCAACTCACTCCAACAAAAGAAATCCTTGGAATGTTGAACTTCTTAGCGATGTGGATTGTGTACGGTAGACTCATATCAGAGACTATGCAGCTTGGTGGGGGCGACAACTCTTCAAAGATTTTTTCTACAGGTTCCCTTAGAAGGTTTAGTGCATTGAATAAACTCAAGGCATTGCCTAGTGAATGAAGCATGTCAAGATTCTCACACCCTTCTGGCAAACCTGCCTCTTTATATGGAAACTGAAGCTGAATTAGTCGAATTTGGTAACCGAAATCGATGAAACGAGCAAAGGTTGATGTGAATCTTGCTGCGTTGTGTGTGGTTGTGATTACTGTGACAATAACATTGTTGCGCTGAAGCAATAACTTTGCTATGTCCATCATTGGAATCATGTGGCCTTGTGCCATGAATGGGAAGATAACGAAATGGAGCTGTGGTGTTTGGGAAGCCATTCTTGTTTTTTGGATATGGTAATTTGCTATTTATAAACTACATTCCTTTCTTGGTGATGTCAGTGCATACATCGGCCAGCTATATATCATTGTCTAATTTTTATTTTATTTATTTATTTGCTTTTGTGGGTGTCTCACATTTTTTTTGTCACGCGACTTTTATGTGAAGTTTATAACTGAGAGACATTAGATAAAAATTTAATGAAATTAGCCAAATTATTTAACAGTTTTCAACTATCAACTTTACATCAAGTTGATTACCCATGAAATTTCACATTTTAAGTATTTGGGAAGTTAAAAATCAGTTACCACTGTGTTGTAGTAATTGTTCATTTCTGTGCGCCTGTTACCACACAACCTGTATACATCATGTGTCTTCCTCACAAATTATTTGTACGTTTCAATTTGTTTCTGTCCGTGACCTTAACCACTTGGCGAAACGCCGGCATGCCGCCAAGAATAAAGTCATACAGATGTTATCTTCATTCTAGAATATATTAACTTAGCGAAATGTTTTTTTATTACTCTGTGTTCATTTGAATTGTTTGAATTATTTTTATATAAAATGATTATATAGTATAAATGTTTCATTTTGATAAAGAAGACATTCGAATAATTAAGGATTCCAAGTTAGATATGTAATTTAGGTTTTTTTAATTAAAATTTTGTACTTAATCTGAGATCATATTAATGGTTTTGATATTGCCATGTAGTTGCATTATTATTATTATTGTTATTATTATTATTATTGTTAATAATAATAATAATAACAATAATAATAATAATAATAACTTAAATTAGAGGGAATATTTCGTGGGCTAATTTGTTGTGGACTAAAAGTACTCTGGTGATTTTTGTGACGTGATTTTGATGATTCCATTGTTAATATTTTCTACTAGGAAAAAAGAATATTAGTTTTGCATTTTTAATTTTTTAATTTTTTATTCATTTTTTCTTCTAAGATTTGAAGTAAATATCTTTGATTATGTGATTAAAAGAAGGTACTATCTTAACTAATTCTGCATTAATTATTATTACACATTTTATTTTTAAATTGTAACATAAATATAAAAAAAATGATAAACAAGTTAATTTTTATATTCCAAACACCCACACACACAAAAAAAAAACCACTCTCACATTAGCCATGTATAAAGATTAAAGTAGTGTGATTACGAGTATAAGTACGGGTACGGCGACTTCGAACGAAAAATCTTTGAAAAATCTTGTTCTTTGAAGTTTTAAAAAAAGCAAAATCTAATGGTGACGAAATTCTACTGAATGTTGAAAAGGAAACTTGCATAGAAGAAAAGAATACAAAGATGGATTTGAAAGATCAGTTTAATCCTGTGATGGTAGAACCACAAAACTCTAATGCCGTCAAAGAGGTGATAACAAAAAATTGTTCCTACAAGGACAATTTGATATTAGGAAGTGCGGATATGAATCTATTTTCAGAGGGGATCGTTCAGTGACAGAAGACTATACTCTAGCCGAAGTGAGAGAAAGTGAAAACAAGAAAGTGGTTCCCTTCAATCCAAAATCAATTGTGGAAGAATCGTTAGAAGAATATGATTCTTGATGTAGACTATGAAAATTCTCGCTAATTATCAAGTTGCTTAGTAAAAGCTTAAATTTTCGTGCTATGGATTCTTGGGTGCAAAGGGTATGGTTAAAAAAGGTGAAGTGAAGGTCTTTGATTTAATAGAGGATTTCTTTTTGGCCCGCTTTCTTGATGAAGAAGACTATCGACATGCTCTATTTAAAGGGCTTTTGATCACTATTTGCTGGTCCAAAGATGGCACTCACTTTTCAATCCAAGTGCGTATGATTTTCAATGAATTGTTGTATGGGTAAGGATTCAGAACTTCTAGTAAAACTTTGTATCTAGTTTTTTTTAGGGTTAAGTATGATTTTGGTCCTTAACGTAGGGGCTGAAAATTTTTTTCGTCTCTCGCCTTTTTTTCGCTCCAAAATGGTCCCCAAAGTTTGAGTTTTTTTTTTAAAATGATCCTTCGAACCAAAATGCCCCTATCCCTTCTTCCCCAAAATCATGCCACCACCACCACCACCAGAACCAGAACTAGAACCACCACCCCCACCCACTGTCACTCCATCACCATCTCCATCACACCAACCAAAACTCAGAAAATCAACATCATCATCGTCATCCTCATCAGAATTCAGATCCAAAACTCAGATCCAGATTCAAACTCAGACAAACAAAAACTCAACTCAGAAAATCATCATAAAAAATTCAGAACTCAACTCAGATAAACAGATCTAGAAATTTCACAAAAAAATTCAATTAACAGAATTCACAGAAGAAGAAGAAGCGGCGGGCGGCGGTGGGTGCGGCGGCAGGAAGAAGAAGAAGAAGAAAAAGTGGGGGCGGAAGAAGAAGAAGAAGAAGAAGAAGAAGAAGAAGAAGAAGAAGAAGAAGAAGAAGAAGAAGAAGAAGAAGAAGAAGAAGAACTGGGGGCGGCGGTGGGTGTGGCGGCGGGAGAAGAAGAAGAAGAAGAAGAAGAAGAAGAAGAAGAAGAAGAAGAAGAAGAAGAAGAAGAAGAAGAAGAAGAAGTGGGGTCGGCGGGAGGAAGAGGAAGAAGAAGAAGAAGAAGAAGAAGAAGGCGGTGTGGCGGAGGGCGGGGGCGGCGGTGCAACGGCGGTGCATGGGTCTCCTTTCTCTCCCCCCTCCCCCTTCCCCCCTTTTCTCCCCCTTCTCTCCCCACCCACCCCCGCTTCCGTATCTCCCCTTTTTTTCTTTATTTATTTATTTATTTTATATTTATTTTATTTTATAATTTTTTTAATAAAGGGTAATTTGGTAATAAAAAAATATAATTGGTAAAAAGGACGATTTTAAAACAAACTGAAACTTTGGGGACCATTTTGGAGCGAAAAAAAAGGCGAGGGACGAAAAAAATTTTCAGCCCCTATGTTAGGGACTAAAATCATACTTAACCCTTTTTTTTTATGGAGAGCTAGAAGGAAGATTAGGACCATGCTCAAGATCGATCAGACTACTTTGATCCATTTTAAAGAAAAGTTTACATCTATGTGTAGAGATAGACCTAAGACAAAAGCTTATTCCAGCCATCGAAGTATTGGGAAGAGAATTTAAAATTGAATATAAAGGCCTACATTTAATTTGTTTTGGTTGCGGCCGCTATGGCCACAGATTGAAAGCATGTCCGGAAGGTGAAAGGTTAAACAAATGTGATCAACAGTCATCAGCAGCAATGATGGAGTTGCATGGATCATGTTCAAATTTAGAACGTGTTGTTGGTGCTGTGGAATTGACTCAGAAAAATCTAAATGTAGGTTCCGAAAATGTTCTCATGATTGTTAATCAAGCAAAGTCTCCGGAGGCTGACGGGGAGGTAATGAGTAAGTAGTCAAATTCGTTGGGGACTTGGATGTTAGTTAGTAAGGCCCAAAGAAAAGGAAGAGGTAAGCCAACAATTAGAAATAGGAATGGCAGCGGTCCCTATGGGGGTGGGGACATATCTCCCATCCCCTCCCCCGCCACTCATAATCTGTCCCTGTTCTCCACAATGGATAACGGGGGCCCTATATCCGTTGGAGATCAGTATCTCTGCAGATATCCATGGATATTTAAAAAAAACTAAAAAAATCAGAAAAAGTAAAAAAAAAGGGTTAAGTATTGTTTTCGTCCTTAAGGTCTGGGGTGAAAATCAAAATCGTCCTCGACATTTTTTTGTTATTAAAATCATCCCCAACTTTACAAAACGTTATAAAATCGTCCTTTTTTACTTTAATTTCATTTTCTTGACCAAATTACCCTTAAAATTAATAAAAATAAAATAAAAAAACCCTAACACCCCCCAACCCCCATCCTTTCCCCGTATCTCTCCTTCTCTTCCCTTTCATTTCCTTCTTCCTACCCCTCTTCGGAACCCTCCCTCCCAACCACAACCCCAATTCTTCCTCTCTCTCTCTTTCTGCCACCGTATCATCTCCGCCCCCACCTCCTTCTCCACCTTCTTCTCCCTTTCCATCATCAACCTCAACCCTTCCTCCATTAATGTTGGCCTCACCTTCCTCATCTCCCACGACGACCACTTTCTCAGTGATCTCGGCCTCTCCTTACCCCTCGACGACAACCATGTCCTCTGACTCTTCTTCGGCGTCGACTCCTTCTCCGTCGCGCTTTTTCTCTCGCAGCGCCGGCATGCGTTCTTCCTCTCACAGCGCCACACCTCCGTTCTGTCTCCTGCAGTGTTGCGCCTTCGTTCTGCCTTCTTGCCGTATCGCTCCTCCTTCCAGATTCAGATCTATTCTTCTTCCTGTCCTGCTTCTCTGATTCTCTGTTTTGCTTCCTGGAGCTCACCACTTTCCATGGGGATCGATGCGGGAAGGAGGAGTGAGGTCAGTTGTGAAAGGTTGGGAAGGTGGAGAGCAGAGGATGGTGGGATCGATAGAAGCGTCTTCGAGTTTGTCGTCTTCAGCCTCAAATCCCTTTTCTTTTTGTTCTTCCTTTTTTTATTTTTTATTTTCTGAAGAACATAAACTGATAAATATCATTTCTTTTTTTAATTTTTTTTAATTTCTGTTGCTGTTGAATTTGGATCTGAAGTTGTAGTTGATGATTGTTGAATTGTTGTTAAATTTAAAATTTTTTTATTTATTTTGTGGATGTTGTTGTTGATGTTGTTCATTTTTTGTTGCTGTTGCTAAATGTGTGTTAATGTTGCTGAATTTAGTTTGTGGGTGGGTGATAATGATTTAGAAAGAAGGAAAGTGTGATAGTTATGGAGGCAGTAGTGATGGGCATGAGAAAAAGAAGAGGGAGAGGAAGAGAGTTGCCTAAGGATGATGAAGATGATGCATATGATGCATAAGTTATGGACAAAAGGTGATAAGGATGATGAAGATGATGCAAAACATGATGCGTAGGTGTGATAGTGATTTTTGACGTTTTTTAAGGGCAAAATAGTCAGAAAAATATTGTTTATGGACAAAATGACGATTTTATAACGTTTTAAAACGTTAAGGATGGTTTTAATACGAAAAAAAGATTAGGGATGATTTTGATTTTGACCCAAGACCTTAGGAACAAAAACAGTACTTAACCCTAAAAAAATATAAAAATTGAAAAAAAACTCAATTATCATTACAATCATGATCTTCATCACCAACAACATTTAGTCATAATTTTATAATTCATACCCAAACCAAATCAATGAAATACCAAAAAAATACTCAAACCAAAAAAAAATTTCATGTCCATTCTTTCACTTTGAGCATAACCACATACCAAGTTAATCAACCAGTCACATCAAATACCAATTTACATATAGCCATCACTAATCCAAAAACAAAATTTAAACAAAATCCACAAATCAGCCGTCAACCATCAAAGATCTTTTGTAAATCCATCTCAAGCTTTATAAAAAACAGAAGCAGATTTAAACATAACTAAATCCTTCAAACATTCAAAAGTTAATATTTCAAATGTTCAACTATCCACTACCACATATTCTCAAAACATAACCATTAACTTCAAACATTCAATTCCAATTTTTTTTGCCATTATGCATTATTAAAAAAAACATAAGCACATATATATATATGAAGCAAAATTACAAGATAATTGTATGGAATTCAAATAAAATCAAAGAAAATCATAGAAATCACAAGAAAATTAATGAAAGAAACAACAAATGCTTCAAGTAAATGAAAATCATAGAAATCACTGAGGTTGACTTACCGGAAGGAAGAACGGCCAATGATCTTGCTGGAGGCGGCAACGGATACCGTACTGCCTCTACGGAAGATGAAGATGGTGACGACGAAGAACGCTTCTGTCTCTACTGAAGACGAAGACGGCGACACTTCAACCTTCTTGCAACAAATCTTCCTCTGGCGATGATGGTCCTCCTAGGGCTGGATGGACGAGGATGCCAGACGATGGAGAGAGTGTTTGTATGGAGGAGGGTGGCGAAGAGAGAGCCTGAGTGGAGGAGGGTGGCAGAGAGAATCTAAGAGAAGGAAAGGGACCCAGCGAGGCAGCAACGATGGTTCTGTCTTCTGCGATGAGATGGTGACCTTGAGTGTGAGAGGTTGAGCCGTGGATGCAGTGAGAGTGGACGAGGGCGATGAACAACGGTGAGAGTGAAGGAGGGACAGAGAGGGAGAAGGAGAAGGAGAAGGAGAGAATTTGAGTTCTGAGAGAAGGAGAGTGACAGTGGTAGAGAGAAGAGGGTTAGAGTTAGGGTTACAGAACTAATATATATTAGGGATATTTTGGTCATTTTTTATATGCTGGTATTATACGGGTCTCCAACCCGCCCCCCGCCTCGTTTATTTTGCAGATCCTTGTCCCCGCCCTCTATGGGTGAAGCTATGCTCCCATCCACGCCCCCGACGGGTAAATCTCCACAGATACCCGCCCCACCAGGAAAAATTGCCATCACTAATTAGAAAAGGAGCTGGGCTAAAAAGTTCTTCATCTCCTCATGAAGGTTGTTGTTTTAACGTGCTAGCCACTAAATAACCCAGAGAAGAGCCTAAATGTACCCGAGGGGGAGATCTTTCATCTCAGCCCAAAGCTTCATCCCATGAAGGTAAAGGGATCTTAAAGGAAAATATAAGGACAAACACTCATAAAGGGAGAAACAAGAGAATTCCAGAGCTGAAGGTTTCCTCTAGTAGCAAATCGAATGCTGCCTCAAGTCAAGGCAAAGTAATGTAGAATACCAAAATGGAGAAGAAAGACGATGGGAATAGAAAGATGGAAGTGACCATAAACAAGGGTAAGAAAGTCGCTACATGTACTCCTGTTATTAATTTGATCAAACAAGCATGATTCGTGACCGAGGGCGATAGCTTTGATATGGAGGGGATATTTTTTGTTCAGACACACCTCCCGTCAAAAGAGGATTATTTAGCTGCGAACCATCTTCACCTTCGTGCTAGAAATCCAAAATCGGCCTCAAATCCTCCATACTCAAGAGTGGAAAGGTCAATTCAAGGCCTTGATAATGGATCAAAAACTTCAAGTACTCCCAAATTGGAGATAGCTTCCAATTGTATGGTGGTGGAAAATTCTACTTTAGTACAACAATTTGTCTAGTAATTCTTTACTGTGCCTTTATATGCCCTATTTTCCTTTATTTGTTATATCATGAAAATAATAACTTGGAATTGTAGTGTTGTAGGTTTGAAAGGTTTTGTATATTGATTAGGGACTTATGTGGGAGATTTCACTCAAATTTGTTCTGTTTGCTGGAAACTCATGTATCTGGAGTAAAAGCAAATAAAATAGCAAACAAGCTTAGTTTTTCTTCTTGGCATTTAGTGGAGGGTGTAGGCTTCTCAAGTGAAATTTGGATTCTGTGGAACGATAATTATTGGTCAATTGAGCATCTCGAATATTATAGACAATTTTCTCATCTTAAAGTCTCTTTCCAAAATAAAATGTCATGGTTCTTGACTGTTGTGTATGGTTTACCTCATATTGGACCTAAATTTGAGTCGTGGACTAATATTCAAAGATTAGTTAATCAAGTGCAGGGAGAATGGTGTGTTGGGGGTGATTTTAATTGTGTCTTATCTAGTGCAGACACTGGAGGAAGCTCTAACATCTCTGGAGATCAATCTCACTTTGCTGCCTGTTTGCTTGATCTGTGTTTGCAAGATGTTAGCTTCCATGGTCAATCTTTTGCTTGACAACGAGGTACAATTCATAGAAGATTGGATAGATATGTGGTTACTAATTCATGGTTACTTAGATTTTTCTAAGCCTCGACTAAGTATTTACCTAAATTGAAATCTAATCATGTTCCCATCTTCCAAGATATGGGAGAATCAGGTGGCTCTTTGTCCCAACCGTTCAGATTCTCAGCTACCTGACTTGCTCATACTGATTTTCAGAATTTGCTTACAAATAATTGAAGCAAAGATAATCTTTTAGAGGATAGCGTATCTTCTTTCATGTCTGCTGCCATGATCTGGAGTAGGAAAGTTTTTGGAAATCTAGCTAAAAGAACGTCAAGGCTTTTAACTAGACTCCAATGCATCTCTTTGAAGCTATCTTTTGAGTTAAATCCTTTTCTAGAAGATTTATAATCATCATTATGAAAAGATTTGGAAGCTTTATTGATCTAAGAGGAGGTTTACTGGAAGCAATGTTCCCGATGTAAGTGGATAAATTATGGAGATAGGAACACTTTTTATTTCCATAGTTTAGCCACTACCAGGAGAAGGAGAAAAAAAAGTCAGTATGCTAAAAAACCAACAAGGGATCTGGATTGAGGATGACCAGCAATTGAAAGAGATTAGTATTGATTATTTTTTAAATCTCTATACTGAGGATAGTGGGTATGAGAAGCTAGAAGTTCTGGGTTTGTTCCCTATGCTTACAGATGAATAAAAGGAGCGTTTAGATAGGGCTGTCTCACCTGAAGAAATCAAAACGTTTCTCTTATCTATGGGCGGTTGGAAAGCACCAGGTCCGGATGGTTTTCCGCCTATGTTCTTTCAAAATAATTGGGATTCGGTGAAAGACTCACTTATTAATTGGGTAGAAAGGATTTTTCAGAATTGTCAGGAGATAAAGGTAGCTAATAATACTTTTCTTTCTCTTATTCCGAAGGTGGACAACCCTAAAAAAATAGTACAGTTCTAGCTTATTAGTTTATGCAACGTCTCATACAAGCTTATTACCAAGATACTCTCACAAAGGTTAAAGGAAGTTATGCCCAAGCTTATTAGCTCCTTTGAGTGTAGTTTTGTCCCTGGGAGACAAAGTGCGGATAACATTTTAGTGGCGTAGGTTCTTCATACTATGAGATCAAAGAAGGGGAATAGTGGCTATATGGCCATTAAAATTGACCTTGAGAAAGCCGACGATCATCTTAACTGGAAATTTATCAGAGATATTCTTTCTGAGGCAAATATTCTAGAGAACTTGGTTGACTTAATCTTTCATTGCTATTCTTCTGTAGAAATGAAAGTTATTTGGAATGGTATTCTATTAGCTTCCTTTAAGCCCGCTAGAGGTGTGCGCCAGGGTGACCAAATTTCTCCTTATCTATTTATTCTATATATTGAGCGTCTTTCTCAGACAATTTCTTTTGCAAAAAAACCACAATTTTTGGGAATCGATCACACTTAATAGAGGAGGTTTAAGCCTATCTCATATTTGCTTTGCTGATGATATTATACTGTTTGCTAAAGCAACTATGGATCAGGTACAAGTGGTGAGGGGTATTTTAGATATTTTTTGCCATTGTTCGGGACAAAAGATAAATTTTACAAAGTCTTCTGTCTTCTTTTCGGAGAATATGAACTTGGAGAAGAAACATGCTCTTAGTAATGCCCTTAGGATGATACTTACGAGGAATTTGGGTAAGTATTTGAGAGTACCTCTACTACATGGCAGATCAAAGAAGGATAATTTTCAATTCATTCTTGGTAGAATGTCAAAAAGTCTTGACTCTTGGAAAGTTCCCAATCTTTCTTTGGCAAGTAAAGTCACTCTTGCTCAATCGACTCTGTCAACTATCCTATCGTATGTAATGCAAACCATGAAGCTTCCTTTGAGTATTTGTAATTGAATTGACAACATATGTCACAATTTTGTCTTGGGGAGCTGATTTAGTTAGAAAGCCTCATCTTCTTAAGTGGAAAACTCTTTGTTCACGTAAAGCGCAAGGAAGTCTTGGTTTTAGACCTTCGTGGGTTCTTAATAATGCAAATTTGATAAAATTAGCTTGAAAACTTGTCTATAATAGATGAGATCTTTGGGTTAAAGTTTTTCGAAATAAATATGGATGCGGTGAGGCTACTATTCTTGTTGTTAAAAGGATCAAAATAGCTTCAAATGCTGGCAAGGCTTCCAAAAAGTTTGGAAGAATTTTCAGAATAATCTCATATGGAGGATCAGTAGGGCACTGAGATTAATTTTTAGACCGACCAATGGATTTCAAGTATTCATAAACTTGTGAACTTTGCTCAGCCAGAAGTTACCAAAGAGATTCTAGAAGAGAGTTTGCGAGTTTGTTATTAATAGTCATTGGGACTATGACCGGATTGGTATTATGCTGGGAAAAGATTGGTATTCTATTTTTGCTTTTATTAAACCTCTTGAGCCTGAGTTAGAAGTCAATAGCTTGGCTTGACTTCTGGTATCGAGTGGTGTCTTCTCGATAAAGTCAGCTTGTGCTATCTTTTTAGGGCATGCAAATGACTCAAATACTTTTTTATTCTAAAAAATATGGAAGCTAGAGGCTCTGAACGGCTGCGGTCCTTTCTACTGCTTTGTAGTGCACTAGGCCCTTTTGACCAATGCAGAACACGCTAGAAGACATATGGCGGAGGAAGACAGTTGTGCCATTTGTGGTGTATCCCCTAAATCTTCGCTCCATGGGCTCCATGACTGTAGGGTGGCAAAAGGTACGTGGATGAGCATTAATAATAGTTTGGTTTCGGATAACTTCTTTAACTCTCCTCTCTTGGCTTGGTTGCTAGGGAATTTATCTACCAAATCTCCCTACCAAGGACAATCTTGGCCCTTTCTTTTTTGTTATTACGATGAATTTCTTATGGTATCAACAGAATAAATTTGTTTTTGATGTTGATAATATCATTGAGGAAGAGTGTAAGAACCCGATTTTCGGTAAACAGACTTTTCTGGCTATTTAAAAATTTATTTCATAAAATCCCAAACCACAGCTCAATAAGAAATAGTGAGGTTGGTCCAATGGTTAAAGAAAAAAACTAAAATTAAAAAAAAAGGGGCAAAAAATTGAAAAAATTAAATAGAAAAGGCTATTAATAAGGTCAAAATTGACATTATGAGGGTAATTAATCCACCTAAGTCAAATTTGACTAGTAAACAATAAATATTAGCTTACTATTGGTTTATTTTCCTCAATAGAGACTTTTTGAGCCGGGAATTCACTTTTAGTGACGGTTTTGCGTGCACTAAAAAAAACTTTATAACCGAAAACTTCGGAATTAGTGGTCAAAATAATTTCTACCCAACTAAATGTGTCTGAAGATTTATATTAGCCTTCCATTCATAATTTACTCCTTTAAGAATAAATCTTAGCCATTAATTATTTTACCACACGATAAAACTTACTCCTAACCGAATTTTTGACTTGTATTCCGCAAACGACTCCTAGAGACTCCAAATCTTCTTACTTGCCATCCAAGAAACTTGTCTCTCCTTCTCAACCTTTGGATCGAGACTATCTCAGCCTTTCACTCCTCTCTACTGTGTTTTTAACCTCGAGTAACTAACTGTGGTTAACTGTGTATAAGCTCGACACGCAAGCGCTGACCAAGCTTCCTCGTTTTCATGCCCCTTATTCATTGAAGCCCAGCCCTTGACCACGAAATTTCAGCCATTTTTACCATCATAAATTCATCAAGACTTCGCTTTTTTTATTTAAGGAAGCATTGGCCACAAATTTCATAAAATACTTTACACATTTTTACACTCTTTTGACCGAATTCTTGAGAGAGAAAGAGAGAAAATTTTTGTACCTATTCTCTATGTTCCAGCCCATATTTCAACTTTTCTTCCATTGTTTTTCATGTGTTCTTCAAGGACTCAAACCATACAAGCAAACTCTTGCCCGTTTTCGCTAATTCTTGAGTTTATACCAAATTTTCGGCTAGGTAAACTCTTGTTCTTTTTCCTTTCCATTTTTTTTTAAAATTGTAGCCATGATGAATTCTTACTCTCCTTCATATATATAGAACTCCTCTTGAAACACCCATGGAGTACGCCTAAGAAGTTAGAGGGATTCGAGTTCAAAGTGGTTGATTTCGACTTTGCGACACTTTCGGCCAAAAACGAAACTGCACCATCACCAGCTGTACACATTTTCTAGTGTGTGAAAGGTTTAATAACTGAATTACATAAGAGGTAAGGGTTTGGATTAGTTAGAGTATGGTTGTGCTTGTTTTCGGTGCTTATATGAGTCACTTTGTGGTGAATTTGTGCTTGTTTTGAATTTTATGGAAAGTTTGTGATATTACCAATGTTTTGGATTGCTAAATATGTGTAATATACTGTTATATTGCCTCTGAATTTTGTGTGAAAGCAGCCAGAAATGTGGAAGCACTTGGGGTTTAAGTTTCAAGCTTTAAACATCACAAAAAATGAAGAAAATTATAAAAACTGTACCTCAGAAATTTATAGTCACTAATAACACGAAAATTACGATAGAAAAAGAGTTAAAAAATAGTTAAAAAAATAGTTTTAATCCTATGAAACAAAGGTGGAAAGGTAAAAAGGGTATTATAGTCATTTTTGGGTAAAAAGAGGGTTAAAGATGTAATTTAAATAAAAAATAAGTAAAATTCTGAATTTAGTATCATTAGAGGTAAAATAGTAATTATATAAATTAATTGGGTCATAATTATAATTACAATAAAGTTTCGGACCGAAATAAAAGCTTTAGTAAAAATTAGAAGTAAAACGGTAAAAAACGGTAACTAGAATAAGTAAATAAATTAATAAAGGATAAAAATGATCTTTTAGGTCCTTGGTGGACGAAATTGTGATCATCAATGTTGTATTCTTTGTTTTTGTATGGAATTTATTTCATAATAATGGCTCTTTGCTATGTGTGGACACAACTCCATTCAACTAACCAGCAAGTGTACTGTGTCGTCCAAGTAATAAACCTTACGTGAGTAAGGGTCGATTCCACAGAGATTGTTGGTATGAAGCAAGCTATGGTCATCTTGTAAATCTCAGTCAGGCAGATTTAAATAAATTATGGAATTTGGAAAATCAAATAATAGTAAATAAACATAAAATAAAGATAAAGTTACTCATGTATTTCCATGGTGGAAATTTCAGATAGGTGTATGGAGATGCTGTGCTCCTCCTGAATCTCTGCTTTCCTACTGCTTCATCCAATCCTTCTTACTCCTTTCCATGGCAAGCTGTATGTAGGGCATCACTGTTGTCAATGGCTACATCCCATCCTCTCAGTGAAAAAGTTCCAAATGCTCTGTCACAGCACGGCTAATCATCTGTCGGTTCTTAATCAGGTTGGAATATAATCAATTGATTCTTTTGCGTCTGTCACTAACGCCCAGCCTTCAGGAGTTTGAAGCTCGTCACAGTCATTCAATCCCAGAATCCTACTCGGAATACCATAGATAAGGTTTAGACTTTCCGGATTCTCATGAATGCCACCATCAATTCTAGCTTATACCACGAAGATTCTGATTAAGGAATCCAAGAGATATGCACCCGGTCTAAGGTAGAACGGAAGTGGTTGTCAATCACGCGCATTCATAGGTGAGAATGATGATGAGTGTCACGGATCATCACATTCATCAAGTTGAAGTGCAACGAATATCTTAGAATAGGAATAAATCGAATTGAATAGAAAATAATAGTAATTGCATTGAAACTTGAGGTACAGCAGAGCTCCACACCCTTAATCTATGGTGTGTAGAAACTCCACCGTTGAAAATACATAAGTGAAAGGTTCAGGCATGGCCGAATGGCCAGCCCCCCAAAATGTGATCAATAGTCTCCTCAGATGAATAATAAAATAAAACTGAGACCAAAGATGTCCAATACAATAGTAAATTATCCTATTTATACTAGACTAGCTACTAGGGTTTATAGGAGTAAGTAATTGATGCATAAATCCACTTTCGGGGCCCACTTGGTGTGTGTTTGGGCTGAGCTTGATCTATCTACGAGCTGAGGCTTCTTTTGGAGTTGAACGCCAAGTTGTAACATGTTTTGGGCGTTCAACTCCGGGTCGTGACGTGTTTCTGGCGTTTTACTCCAGACAGCAACATAGAACTGGCGTTGAGCGCCAGTTTATGTCGTCAATTCCCGAATAAAGTATGAACTATTATATATTGCTGGAAAGCTCTGGATGTCTACTTTCCAACGCCGTTGAGAGCGCGCCATTTGGAGTTCTGTATCTCCAGAAAATTCATTTCGAGTGCAGGGAGGTCAGATTCCAACAGCATCAGCAGTCCTTTGTCAGCCTCCTATCATAGTTTTGCTCAAGTCCCTCAATTTCAGCCAGAAATTACCTGAAATCATAGAAAGACACACAAACTCATAGTAAATTCCAGAAATGTGAATTTAACATAAAAACTAATGAAACATCCCTAAAAGTAGCTTGAACTTACTAAAAAATACCTAAAAACAATGCCAAAAAGCGTATAAATTATCCGCTCATCATAACACCAAACTTAAATTGTTGCTTGTCCCCAAGCAACTGAAAATCAAATAGGATTAAAAGAAGAGAATATACTATAAATCTTAAAATATCAATGAATATTCATTCTAATTAGATGAGCGGGACTTGTAGCTTTTTGCTTCTGAACAGTTTTGGCATCTCACTTTTTCCTTTGAAGTTTAGAATGATTGGCTTCTCTAGGAACTTAGAATTTCGCATAGTATTATTGATTCTCCTAGTTAAGTATGTTGATTCTTGAACACAGCTACTTTTATGAGTCTTGGCCGTGGCCCTAAGCACTTTGTTTTCCAGTATTACCACCGGATACATAAATGCCACAGACACATGACTGGGTGAACCTTTTCAGATTGTGACTCAGCTTTGCTAAAGTCCCCAGTTAGAGGTGTCCAGAGATCTTAAGAACACTCTTTTGCTTTGGATCACGATTTTAACCACTCGGTTTCAAGCTTTTCACTTGGGCCTTCATGACACAAGCACATGGTTAGGGACAGCTTGGTTTAGCCGCTTAGGCCTGGATTTTATTTCCTTGGGCCCTCCTATCCATTGATGCTCAAAGCCTTGGATCCTTTTTACCCTTGCCTTTTGGTTTTAAGGGCTATTGGCTTTTTCTGCTTGCTTTTTCTTTTTCTTTCTTTTTTTTTGGAAGCTTTTGCTATTCACTGCTTTTTCTTGCTTCAAGAATCAATTTCATGATTTTTCAGATTCTCAATAACATTTCTCTTTGTTCATCATTCTTTCAAGAGCCAACAATTTTAACATTCATAAACAACAAGATCAAAATTATGCACTGTTCAAGCATTCATTCAGAAAACAAAAAGTATTGTCACCACATCAATATAATTAAACTAAATTCAAGGATAAATTCGAAATTCATGTATTTCTTGTTCTTTTGAATTAAAAACATTTTTCATTTAAGAGAGGTGAAGGATTAATGGAATTATTCATAACTTTAAGACATAGTTACTAAACACTAATGATCATGAAGTAGAGACATAAAATATAGATAAACATATAATATAAAAACCGAACAGAAGAAAAGTAGAACAAGGAATGAATCCACCTTAGTGGCGTCTTCTTCTTGAAGGACCAACAATGTCCTTGAGCTCTTCTATGTCCCTTCCTTGCCTTTGTTGCTCCTCCCTCATTGCTCTTTGATATTCTCTTATTTCATGGAGAATGATGGAGTGCTCATGATGTGCCACCCTTAATTGTTCCACATTGTAGCTCAAATCTTCTAGGGAAGTGTTGAGTTGTTCCCAATAGTTGTTGGGAGGAAAGTGTATCCCTTGAGACATCTCAGGGATTTCTTGATGATGAGCTTCCTCATGCATCTCTTGAGATCCATGGAGGGTCTCTCTTGCTTGCTCCATCCTCTTCTTGGTGATGGGTTTATCCTCTTCAATGAAGATGTCTCCTTCTATGATAACTCCAGCTGAGTAACATAGATGGCAAATAAGATGAGGAAAAGCTAGCCTTGCCATGGTGGAGGGCTTTTCGGCTATTTTGTAGAATCCATGGGAGATGACTTTAAAAACTTCTACTTCCTCTCCAATCATGATGCTATGAATCATGATGACCCGATCTACAGTAACTTCAGATCGGTTGCTAGTGGGGATGATGGAGCGTTGAATGAACTCTAACCATCCTCTAGCCACAGTCTTGAGGTCCAGTCTTCTTAGTTGAACCGGCTTGCCTTTGGAGTCTCTTTTCCATTGAGCTCCTTCCACACATATGTCCATAAGGACTTGGTCCAACCTTTGATTAAAGTTGACCCTTCTAGTGTAGGGGCGTGCATCTCCTTGCATCAGGGGCAAGTTGAATGCCAACCTCACATTTTCCGGACTAAAATCTAAGTATTTCCCCCGAACCATTGTAAGATAGTTCTTTGGATTCGGGTTCATACTTTGATCATGGTTCCTAGTGATCCATGTATTGGCATAGAACTCTTGAACCATTAAAATCTCGACTTGTTGAATGGGGTTGGTTAGAACTTCCCAACCTCTTCTTTGGATCTCATGTCGGATCTCTAGATACTCATTTTTCCTGAGTTTGAAAGGGACCTCAGGGATTACCTTCTTCTTGGCCACAACATCATAGAAGTGGTCTTGATGGGCTTTGGAGATGAATCTTTCCATCTCCCATGACTCGGAGGTGGAAGCTTTTGTCTTCCCTTTTCCTTTTCTAGAGAATTCTCCGACCTTAGGTGCCATTGATGGTAATGGAAAAACAAAAAGATTATGCTTTGACCACACCAAACTTAAAATATTGCTCGCCCTCGAGCAAGAGAAGAAAGAAGAGAAGAAGAAGAAGAAGAAAATATGGAGGAGAGTGAGGGAAGGTGTTTCGGCTAAGGTGTAGAAGAGGGGGTTTGTAGTGTGTAAAAATGAAGTAGAATGGAAGGGTATATATAGGGAGGGGAGTGGGTGTAGTTTCGGTTATTTAGGGTGGGTTTGGGTGGGAAGGAGTTTTGAATTTTGAAAGTGGGTGGGGTTTATGGGGAAGAGTGGATGGATGTGAGTGGTGAAGGGGGTAATTGGGAAGAGAGATTAAAGTTGTTGGGAAGTGTGTTTATTGGAAAGAGAGAATGAATGTTGAGAAGATGGGAGAATATGTTAGGTGGGGATCCTGTGGGGTCCACAGATCCTGAAATGATCCTGTGGGGTCCACAGATTCTGAGGTGTCAAGGATTTACATCCCTGCACCAATTAGGCATGTAAAATGCCTTTGCACACCATTCTGGCGTTTAAATGCCGAAGTGATGCACACTCTGGGTGTTCAACGCCCATGTGTAGCATGTTTCTGGCATTGAACGCCAGCTCCATACTTGTTACTGGCGTTCAGCACCAACTTTCTTCAAGGCACATTCCTGGCGTTCAAACGCCAAGATGTTGCTTGTTTCTGGCGTTCAGCGCCAAAAACATGCTCTGTTCTGGCGTTGAACACCAGCCAGATGCACCTTACTGGCGTTAAACGCCAGTAAGTTCTTTCCTCCAGGGTGTGATTTTTCTTCTGCTGTTTTTGATTCTGTTTTTAATTTTAATAATTTTTTTCGTGACTCCACATGATCATTAACCTAATAAAACACAAAATAACAATAAAATTAAAATTAGATATATAAAAATTGGGTTGCCTCCCAACAAGCGCTTCTTTAATGTCATTAGGTTGACAGTGGGCTCTCATGGAGCCTCATAGGTATTCAGAGCATGATGAGGGCCTCCCAACACCAAACTTAGAGTTTGAATGAGGGGGCTTCTCAACACCAAACTTAGAGTTTGACTGTGGGGGCTCTTTTTGGCTCTGTACTGAGAGAAGCTTTTCATGCTTCCTCTCCATGGTTGCAGAGGAAGGTCCTTGAGCTTTAAACACAAGGTAGTCCCCATTCAATTGAAGGACTAATTCTCCTCTGCTAACATCAATCACAGCTTCTGCTGTGGCTAGGAAGGGTCTTCCAAGGATGATCCATTCATCTTCTTCCTTCCTAGTGTCTAAGATTATGAAATCAGCAGGGATGTAAAGGCCTTCAACCTTTACTAACACGTCCTCTACTAATCCATGAGCTTGTCTTACTGACTTGTCTGCCAATTGCAGTGAGAATAAGGCAGGCTGTACCTCAATGATCCCCAGTTTCTCCATTACAGAGAGTGGCATAAGGTTTATGCCTGACCCCAGGTCACACAGAGCCTTGTTAAAGGTCATGGTGCCTATGGTACATGGTATTAAGAATTTACCAGGATCTTGTCTCTTTTGAGGTAAAGTTTTCTGAATCCATGTATCTAGTTCACTAATGAGCAATGGGGGTTCACCTTCCCAAGTCTCATTACCAAACAACTTGGCATTCAGCTTCATGATAGCTCCTAGATATTGAGCAACTTGCTCTCCAGTTACATCTTCATCCTCTTCTGAGGAAGAATAGTCTTCAGAGCTCATGAATGGCAGAAGGAGATTTAGTGGAATCTCTATGGTCTCTATATGAGCCTCAGATTCTTTTAGGTCCTCAATGGGGAACTCCTTCTTGTTTGAAAGACGTCCCAGGAGGTCTTCCTCACTAGGATTTTTGTCCTTCTCCTCCCTTGTGCATTCGGCCATATTGATCACATCAATGGCCTTGCACTCTCCTTTTGGATTCTCTTCTGTATTGCTTGGGAGAATACTGGGAGGAGTTTCAATGACTTTCTTACTCAGCTGTCCCACTTGTGCCTCCAGATTTCTAGTGGAGGACCTTGTTTCACTCATGAAACTTAAAGTGGCTTTTGACAGATCAGAAACTAAGTTTGCTAAATTAGAGGGGCTCTGTTCAGAATTTTCTGTCTGTTGCTGAGAAGATGATGGAAAAGGCTTGTTATTACTGAGCCTATTTCTTCCACCATTGTTAAAGCCTTGTTGAGGCTTTTGTTGATCCTTCCATGAGAAATTTGGATGATTTCTCCATGATGAGTTATAGGTGTTTCCATAAGGTTCACCCATATAATTAACCTCTGCCATTGCAGGGTTCTCAGGATCATAAGCTTCTTCAGAAGCTGCCTCTTTAGTACTGTTGGGTGCATTTTGCCATCTATTCAGACTTTGAGAGATCATGTTGACTTGCTGAGTCAACACTTTGTTCTGAGCCAATATGGCATTCAGAGTATCAATTTCAAGAACTCCCTTCCTCTGAGGCGTCCCACTATTCACGGAATTCCTCTCAGAAGTGTACATGAATTGGTTATTTGCAACCATGTCAATAAGTTCTTGAGCCTCTTCAGGTGTTTTCTTTAGGTGAATGGATCCACCTGCGGAATGGTCCAATGACATCTTGGAAAACTCAGATAGACTATAATAGAATATATCTAATATGGTCCATTCTGAAAACATGTCAGAAGGACACTTTTTAGTCATCTGCTTGTATCTTTCCCAAGCTTCATAGATGGATTCACCATCTTTTTGCTTGAAGGTCTGGACATCCACTCTAAGCTTGCTCAGCTTTTGAGGAGGAAAAAATTTATCCAAGAAGGCCGTGACCAGCTTATCCCAGGAGTCCAGGCTATCTTTAGGTTGTGAATTCAACCATATTCTAGCTCTGTCTCTTACAGCAAAAGGAAAAAGCATGAATCTGTAGACTTCAGGATCTACTCCATTCGTCTTAACAGTCTCACAAATTTGCAAGAACTCAGTTAAAAACTGGTAAGGATCTTCAGATGGAAGTCCATGAAACTTGCAGTTCTGTTGCATTAAAGCAACTAATTGAGGTTTCAACTCAAAATTGTTTGCTCCAATGGCCGGAATGGAGATGCTTCTTCCATCAAATTTGGAAGTTGGTTTAGTGAAATCACCAAGCATCCTCCTTGCATTATTATTGTTAGGTTCGGCTGCCATCTCCTTCTCTTGTTCAAAAATTTCAGAAAGGTTTCCTCTGGATTGTTGTAATTTAGCTTCTCTTAGTTTCCTCTTCAGAGTCCTTTCAGGTTCTGGATCAGCTTCAACAAGAATGTCTTTTTCCTTGTTCCTGCTCATATAGGAAAGAAGAAAACAAGAAAAGAAAGAGGAATCTTCTATGTCACAGTAAAGAGATTCCTTTATGTTAGTAGAAGAAGAAGGGAAGAGGAGTGAAGAAGAATGGGTAAGTATAGAGGTAGTGATTTAAGATGAAGAGAGGTGAAGAAAAGTGTTAGTAGATAAATAAATAAATGGAAGAAGGGGAGAGGGAAGAAATTTCGAAAATAAATTTGAAAAGAAGTTAAATGATTTTTGAAAATAAAAGCTAAGATAGAATTAAAATTAAAACAATTAATTAATTAAAAAGAATTTTTGAAAAAGGGATGAGATATTTTCGAAAATTAAAGAGGGAAAAGTAGTTAGGTGGTTTTGAAAAAGATAGGAAACAAACAAAAAGTCAAATAGTTAGTTGAAAAAGATATTAAAATCAAATTTGAAAAGATAAGAAGATAAAAAGTTAGATAAGACATTTTGAAATCAAATTTTTGAAAAAGATAAAATTTTGAAAAAGATATGATAAAAAGATAAGATAAAAAGATATGATTTTAAAAAAAAAGATATTTTGAAAAAGATTTAATTTTAAAATTAAAATTAATTACTTGACTAACAAGAAACTAAAAGATAAGATTCTAGAATTTAAAGATTGGACCTTTCTTAACAAGAAAGTAGCAACTTCAAATTTTTGAATCAATCACATTAATTGTTAGTGTATTTTCGAAAATTATGAAATAAAGTTAAGAAAAAGGGATTTTGAAAAATAATTTTCAAAATTTTCGAAAAATAGAAAAAAATGAAAAAGATATGATTTTTGAAAAAACGTTTTGAAAAGATAAGATTTTTAAAATTGAAAATTTGACTTGAGTTACAAGAAATAACTAATTTTAAAAATTTTTGACTAAGTCAACTCAAATTTTTCGAAAATTAGGAGAGAAATAAGGAAAAGATATTTTTTTATTTTTGATTTTTTAATGAGGAGAGATAAAAACACAAATATGACCCAAAACATGAAAATTTTGGATCAAAACACATAATGCATGCAAGAACACTATGAATGTCAAGATGAACACCAAGAACACTTTGAAGATCATGATGAACATCAAGAACATATTTTTGAAAAATTTTTGATGCAAAGAAAACATGCAAGACACCAAACTTAGAAATCTTTAATGCATGGACTCTAACAAACAAAAAATGCATATGAAAAATAACAAACAACACAAAGCAAGAAAACATCAAGATCAAACAAGAAGACTTGTCAAGAACAACTTGAAGATCATGAAGAACACCATGAATGCATGAATTTTCGAAAAATGCAAGAAAAATTTTTAAAGCATGCAATTGACACCAAACTTAAAAGTTGACTCAAGACTCAAACAAGAAACACAAAATATTTTTGATTTTTGTGATTTTATGATTTTTTTTGTATTTTTATTATATTTTTCGAAAATTATTTTTTTGGAAAAACAAAAAATAGAGAAAAATTTTGAAAAATTTTGAAAAGAAAATTACCTAATCTGAGCAACAAGATGAACCGTCAGTTATCCAAACTCGAACAATCCCCGGCAACGGCGCCAAAAACTTGGTGTTGTTGCTGGATCAGAAAAACTTGGCGCTGTAGTTGCACGTAATTGTAATTCAAACAATCCCCGGCAACGGCGCCGAAAACTTGGTGGACGAAATTGTGATCATCAATGTTGTATTCTTTGTTTTTGTATGGAATTTATTTCATAATAATGGCTCTTTGCTATGTGTGGACACAACTCCGTTCAACTAACCAGCAAGTGTACTGGGTCGTCCAAGTAATAAACCTTACGTGAGTAAGGATCGATTCCACAGAGATTGTTGGTATGAAGCAAGCTATGGTCATCTTGTAAATCTCAGTCAGGCAGATTTAAATAAATTATGGAATTTGGAAAATCAAATAATAGTAAATAAACATAAAATAAAGATAAAGTTACTCATGTATTTCCATGGTGGGAATTTCAAATAGGTGTATGGAGATGCTGTGCTCCTCCTGAATCTCTACTTTTCTACTGCTTCATCCAATTCTTCTTACTCCTTTCCATTGCAAGCTGTATGTAGGGCATCACCGTTGTCAATGGTTACATCCCATCCTCTCAGTGAAAAAGGTCCAAATGCTCTGTCACAGCACGGCTAATCATCTGTCGGTTCTCAATCAGGTTGGAATAGAATCCCTTGATTCTTTTGCGTCTGTCACTAACGCCCAGCCTTCAGGAGTTTGAAGCTCGTCATAGTCATTCAATTCCAGAATCCTACTCAGAATACCATAGACAAGGTTTAGACTTTCCGGATTCTCATGAATGCCGCCATCAATTCTAGCTTATACCACAAAGATTCTGATTAAGGAATCCAAGAGATATGCGCCCGGTCTAAGGTAGAACGGAAGTGGTTGTCAATCACGCACGTTCATAGGTGAGAATGATGATGAGTGTCACGGATCATCACATTCATCAAGTTGAAGTGCAACGAATATCTTAGAATAGGAATAAATCGAATTGAATAGAAAATAATAGTAATTGCATTGAAACTTGAGGTACAGCAGAGCTCCACACCCTTAATCTATGGTGTGTAGAAACTCCACCGTTGAAAATACATAAGTTAAAGGTTCAGGCATGGCCGAATGGCCAGCCCCCCAAAATGTGATCAATAGTCTCCTCAGATGAATAATAAAATAAAACTGAGACCAAAGATGTCCAATACAATAGTAAATTATCCTATTTATACTAGACTAGCTACTAGGGTTTACAGGAGTAAGTAATTGATGCATAAATCCACTTCCGGGGCCCATTTGGTGTGTGTTTGGGCTGAGCTTGATCTATCCACGAGCTGAGGCTTCTTTTGGAGTTGAACGCCAAGTTGTAACGTGTTTTGGGCGTTCAACTCCGGGTCGTGACGTGTTTCTGGCGTTTTACTCCAGACAGCAACATAGAACTGGCGTTGAGCGCCAGTTTACGTCATCAATTTCCGAATAAAGTATGAACTATTATATATTGCTGGAAATCTATGAATGTCTACTTTCCAACGCCGTTGAGAGCGTGCCATTTGGAGTTCTGTAGCTCCCGAAAATCTATTTCGAGTGCAGAGAGGTCAGATTCCAACAGCATCAGCAGTCCTTTGTCAACCTCCTATTAGAGTTTTGCTCAAGTCCCTCAATTTCAGCCAGAAATTACCTGAAATTACAGAAAAACACACAAACTCATAGTAAAGTCCAGAAATGTGAATTTAACATAAAAACTAATGAAAACTTCCCTAAAAGTAGCTTGAACTTACTAAAAACTACCTAAAAACAATGCCAAAAAGCGTATAAATTATCCGCTCATCAGTCCTTAAGGGTAGAATTGGCATTAATTAAATTTATAATGGATAATTAGTCATAAAAAATATTAGGATTAATCTGGTAAAATTTTGACGATAAATCAGGTTAAACGGTAAAATTAGAGTACTTAGGGGCATATTAGTAATTTCAGGCATAAAGTCAAATTAAAAATGAATAATTAACTTAATCAAAGAGAAAAGGTATATTAGGAAAAATATGAAGATACAATGGTAAAATAATATCAGGGGTGAAAGCGTCACTAAAAGTCTAAAAAAAATGATAAAAAGAAAAGTTAAATAAAAGGAGCAAAATGGTAAATAATGACAAGGCTGAGATATTTTAAGAAAGAGCCGAGCACAAATTTTTACAAAAGAAGGGAGGAGAAGTCCCTTAGAAACAAATTCTATTGAGATGTGCCACAGAAGAAGAAATTGTAAACCCCAAGGTGCTAAGAAGTATCTGGCAGAGCGGACTTCCATTCCGCCTGGCCAGAGACTAAATGAACGTGGGAACGCCCGCCATATGGACTGTTACTCACTGGGAGCACCTTGTATTTTTGGGCCATTCTTTATTAGTGTTGCGATTGTATTTGGGGCACCGGTGCACGACCGACCCACTGTAGTAGCCATATCCGAACTTAGGCCGGGTAACGTCGGGCTGTGGGTAGCCAACTGATGCATGAGCTTATGGCCTGCATAGGACCAGGCATGCATCATACTTGATTGCTACATTCTCTATGTTTGTGATTGCTTACTTGTACCTATGATTGTGTTTTATCCCTACTTCTTGTATTTTGTGCTTGTTTATTATTCTGCTATATACTTGTGCTTGTACTTGTTTGTGTGACTTACTGATCAAACTGCACGAAGTCTTAGACTTAACCTGTGAAACTGATGCGTGAGCATCTTTCCTACCTTTTCCTAGTGAATTTTCATTTAATTTGTTGAGTTTAATTAAGAATTAATTATCTTTTAGCCACTATGGATGCTACTTTGAGTCGTGTACAATTCTGTTTATTTTAGGTAGCATTCGGATGGATTTGATGGAGTTTTCGCAGAAAAAGAGAAGAAGGCAAATAATGCTGTCAACCCTGACCTCTTTGCACTCAAACCTGAATAACTCAAGTTACAAAGGTCCAATTGACGTGATTCTAGTGGCGTTGGAAAGGTAACTTCCAGAGCTTTCCAACGATATATAATAGTTTATACTTCTTCTCTATCAATTCGGCCAAGGCTGCGCCTAACTTGAGATTTCTCAAGTTAGGCGTGGATTATTAAGGAATAAAGTGGTCCCCAACTCTCCAAGAAGCAAGCACGCAATCTCCTATTAATTCTAATTTAAACTTTATTTTATTTAAAAATAGGAAAAGATATTATTTAGTTTTAGAAAATATATTTTACATTAATTAGGATTAGATATAAAAGGGAAAAGAATCTCATCTCTTCTCTACTACCTCATTCCAAATTTACAGTTTACCAGAATCCTAGTTTTCACTCTGAACCATGAGTAACTAAACCTCCACTGTTAAGGTTAGGAGCTCTTTCTATTGTATGGGTTGATACTATTATTTTTCTATTTTAATTTATGTCTTGACTTATATTTCAAGAATTGTTTTTTATTCTTTATCTCATGAATTTGGGTGGAACGGAAGTATGACCCTTGTTCTGATTGAGTTCTTGTATAACTTGGAAAAGCTCTTTACTTTAACAACAACTTGAAAATAATTTCTCCTAAATTCTAATTATCTAAACTTAACGGGGGATACGTGACATATAATCTTCTTATATTTGGGTAATTAGGATTTTTGTGGCATTTAAACTAGAATTGAACTTCACCCTCTAATTGGAATTAAGTGACCAAGGAATTGGCGATTCATGAATTTTAGGGGAGACTAAAAAGGTTTAAGGAATTAGGGTTTAGTCACATATAGTTTGCCATGAATTAAATCTTGCATGATTAAAATAGCTAGTAAGAAAAGTCAATCCGAAAAATAGATAACTCTGAAGCCTTAACTATTTCTCCATATATTATTCACATCTTGTTTACTGCTTGCTTTTCTGATATTCTGACTTTATTGTTTAATGCTTTTGAACTCTCAAACACAATTTTTTGCTTGTCTAACTAAGTAAATTAATCATCCATTGTTGCTTAGTCCATCAATCCTCGTGGGATCGACCCTCATTCACTTGAGGTACTATTTGATACGACCCAGTGCACTCGTCGGTTAGTTTGTGGGTTATAAAAACCACAACAAGTTTTTGGGGCCGTTACCAGAGATTGACTGTGATCGACAATTATTAATTATTTGATTGCTTAGATTAGATAAATTTTTTTTATTAATTTTTTTTATTATTAATTTTTATTTATTTTATTTATTTCCTTTTTTTTCCTTTATTGTTCTTTCCGTTAGCACGTTCCCTACCCCCTTACCCTTTTTCCTTTTTTTTGGTTCTTTGTTTCTTTAACGTCAATTATATATATATATATTTTTTATTCATTTATTTCATTTTATTTTATTTTCGTTTTCCTTATTCATTTTTTATTTATTTTTATTTTTCTGGTTCACTAATATTATAAAAAAAATTAAAAATTAGCTTTAAGTCTTGAATTGTTCCTGGCCTCAATTACTTTTTTTTTTTGAAATTAAGTTTGGTGTCCTCTAATTATTTTATTTTAATATTCCTGTTTATTTTTTTTAAAAAAATTTGAAGTTTTTACTTCTTATTTATTTAGTTATTTTATTTTATTTCTTTTACACAGGTTATCTCACTGGGAATTCTCTGCACTCTGACGTAGAAATTTCTACTTTTCTTTATTTTCTGTTTGTTTATGAGCAGGAACAGGGATAAAGAGCCCCTTCTTGATTTTGATCCTGAACCTGAAAAGATCTTTAGACGGCGTTTGCAACAAGCAAGACTGTATAAGGCTGCAGAGTCCAACATGGATCATAATATTGCTGCTAATGCCAATATGGCAAATCTGAATGAGAATGAGCAACCTAGAAGAGTGATTGGCTCTTACACTGCTCCTAATGCAGACCTCTATGGCAAAAGTATTATGGTGCCTCCTATAGCTGCAAGCAATTTTGAACTGAAGCCTCAACTTGTCACTCTTGTGCAACAAAACTGTCAGTATCATGGACTTCCTCAAGAAGACCCAAATCAATTTATTTCTAATTTTCTGCAGATTTGTGATACTATGAAGACAAATGGAGTGAATCCTGAGGTGTACAAACTCATGCTCTTCCCATTTGCTCTGAGGGATAGAGCAAAGCTGTGGCTAAATTCTCAACCCAAGGAGAGTTTGGATACTTGGGATAAGGTTGTTACTAAGTTTCTTACTAAACTTTTCCCACCAAAGAAGCTGACTAAGCTTAGGGTGGAGGTTCAGACCTTCAGACAGAAGGATGGGGAGACTCTTTATGAAGCTTGGGAGAGATACAAGCTATTGACCAGACAATGTCCTCCGGACATGTTTTATAAATGAACTCAGCTAGACATCCTTTATGAAGGCTTGGGTGAAATGTCCAAGATGTGTTTAGATAATTCTGCAGGTGGTTCATTGCACATGAAGAAGACACTGGAGGAAACTACTAAGCTTATTGAATTGGTTGCTAGCAACCAATATTTATATTCATCTAACAGGAATCCTGTGAACTTTGAGACCCTTCAAAAGAAAGGCATTATGGAAATAGAAGCTCTTGATGCTATCCTTACTCAGAATAAAATTTTGAGTCAACATATGAGTTTAATTTCTCAACAATTGAGTAGGATGCAAGTTTCAACTGTCAACACTCAGAATGCACCTCCAAAGATCCCTTATGACATGACAGGTAATTTTGTGCAAAATAAAAATTATGATTATACTCAATTTTCTTTTGAACAGGTCAATTTCATGGAGAATACTCCTAGAAATCCCAATAATGACCCATACTCTAAGACCTATAATCAGGGGTGGAGAAACCACCCAAATTTTGGGGGGAGAGAGAAATCTCAGGGATCACAAAATTTTAACAATAATTCTTAGGGCGGTTTTCAGCAGAATAATCATAATAACCATCAGTTTCAGTCTCATCATCAACAACCACCTCAGCAGGCAATTTCTCAGTCCCAGGAAAACACTGATATGGAAGCAGTAATGAATCATTTTATGCAGGAAACTAGAGCTTTCCTCAGAAACTTGGAGGTACAGGTAGGCCAGTTGAGCAAGCAAATACCCAAGAGGCCTCCAAGTACGTTCCCTAGTGATACAGTGGTGAATCCAAGAGAGGAATGCAAGGCTATCTCCTTGATAAGTGGACAAGTGGTAAGTACGGAAGCACAAGTTAATGAGGAGTCAGTTGAAGAAGAAGCTCCAGAGGAGAAGAAGGAAGAAGTAGAGCACGTCCCTCCAAAGCGTTCGGACAACCCATTCCTAGAGTCTCTTGATACTTATCCTACATTGCCAAAGGCCCCTGAGTACAAGCCTAAAATGCCATATCCTCAGAGACTTCAAAAGGAGACCAAGGACAAGAAGTTTTTGAAGTTCTTGGAAGTCTTCAGAAAGTTGCAAATCAATATTTCTTTTGCTGAGGTTTTGGAGCAAATGCCTCTCTATGTCAAATTCATGAAGGAGTTGTTGTCAAAGAAGAAGCCTTTAAAAGGAGACGAGACAGTGGTCCTGACTAAGGAATGTAGTGCCATCATTCAGAATAACTTACCAAGGAAGATGCCGGATCTAGGGAGCTTTCAAATTCCATGCACCATTGGGAGCACAACCTTTGAGAAAGCGTTATGTGATCTGGGAACAAGCATCAATTTAATGCCCTTGTCTGTGATGAAGAAGTTACAAATCCAAGAGGCACAACCCACATGGATAGCATTACAAATGGCAGACAAATCTATAAAGCCTGCGTACGGATTAATGGAAAATATCTTGGTCAAAGTGGGTAAGTTCTTCCACCCAGCAGATTTTGTGATTCTTGATACAGGGGAGGATGAGAGTGCTTCTATAATTCTAGGAAGACCATTCCTAGCCACTAGAAGAGCTCTGATTGATGTGGAAGAAGGTGAAATAGTGCTTAGAGTGCATAATGAGCAACTAGTATTTCATGTCTTCAAAGATATACATTCAGCAGGTGAAGAAGAGAGGTGCATGCAAACTGAGCTTATTGATCCAAACCTTCAAGAACCCCCTGATGATGCACAACAGAAAATGCAACTCAAACCTCCTTTGGTAACAATTAATAAAATTCTTTCAGACATCAAATCTAAGTTTGGTGTCAGGAATGCATCATCCACCAAGGCGGAGGTTCCCAAAAAGAAGAAAGTACCCAGAAATGGAGAAACAAAAAGATTCCCACTGAAGACTTCTCCCCAAGAATGAAGGTGGTGTTTACTAGCAATCCAATGTTCACTTATACAGTAAACAGAATCCTCTCTCTGGAGCATATTGAACTACTTTATGAGGATACAAGGAGAAGATTCAGAGTGAGGGGTGAAGAACTGAGCCCCTATGATCCTCCTCCTTAGAGGAGCTGACCGTCAAGCTAGTGACAGTAAAGAAGCGCTTGTCGGGAGGCAACCCAATAATTTTGTATCCTTAATTATTTTTTCGTTACGTTAATTATATTATTTGTTTGATTTTTATTGAGTTTTTACTATTTTTCTTTGTTTTACGTATGCTTGATCATGCTGAATTTTTGGAACAGGAACAGGAGCAATTAAGAAGAACTTTTGACACCCTGTTTTCAGCTTTTCTTTGCTTGAGGACAAGAAAACTTTTAAGTTTGGTGTTGTCACTTCGCTTTTGGCCTTTTCTGTTTATTTTAATAGCACCAAAGGGAGATGAATGTTCTTCATGGAGGAATGAGATGGCTACCAGCATAACTGAAGTAGTTGAGTTCCTTTCATTCTATTTCTCTTCTGTTCTTATTTTGTTGTCCTCTATTTTGTGTTGCTTTGATTTCCTGCATGATCTTTAGTACTTTCAGTTCTTAGATTTAATTTCATTCTGTCATTTGATTTTAGTTAAAAAAATGTCTCATGTACCACTCATTGAACTTGAATCTAAAAAGAAAAGAAAAAAGTGATGTATTGCATGAGAAATTGAGTTTATATTTAAGATTAGTCTTGTTTACTTAAATGTGGTGGTATTATTTGTGATTCTGAATGAATGACAAGAACAGTGCATATTTGAATTTGAATCAAAGGATGTTGACGTGTAAGGAACAAGACTTTAGAGAACTATTATGATTTCTCTGAAATTAGTGAAAGCTTAATCCTTGAAGAAAAAGAAATAGCAAAAGAAAACTAAAAGCAAGGTCCAAGGTTCTGAGCATCAATGACTAAGGAGGTCAGACATGATTAAAAGCTCAAACAGTTGTTTTCTTAGTCATATGCTTGTGGTGTTCTTGTGTAAAGTAATCCTTGAGACAGAATATCTAGAGTCGAGGCCAAATACATTTAGCAGAGTATGCCAAAGACTTTGAGTACCACTGTCTGTGAGTAACTGAAAGAAAAATCAGAACTTAAAAAGAGTTCTCCAGTCAAGTGCTTGTGGTGTTTTTGTGTCAAGTGAAGCTTGAGACAAAACATTTAAAGTCACGGCTAGACCCAAGGTGCAAAGCACCAATTCATTGAGAAGTAAAGGATGTATGTTGTGTTCAAGGATTAAATTGGAGTACAAAGAGCAGAGGATTCATAATATGATCCGGATTCTAATTCCGAATGACAGTGACATTCCTCTGATTCAAAGGAGAGTGAGATGGCAAAACTATTCAGAATTATAATAGATAAACCCCACTTTAAGAAGAGACATGAGCATAACTGAACTCTCACCTCTCATGCAAATTCACATCTTAATCATGTACTAATTTTGGTTGCTTGAGGACAAGCAACAATTCAAGTTTGGTGTTGTGATGCGTGAGCATCTTTCCTTCATTTTCCTAGTGAATTTGCATTTAATTTGTTGAGTTTAATCAAGAATTAATTATCTTTTAGCCACTATGGATGCTACTTTGAATTGTGTGCAATTCTGTTTATTTTAGGTAGCATTCGGATGGATTTGATGGAGCTTCCGCAGAAAAAGAGAAGAAGGCGAATGATGCTATCAACCTTGACCTCTCTGCACTCAAAACCTGAATAACTCAAGCTACAGAGGTCCAATTAATGTGATTTTAGTGGCGTTGGAAAGCTAACTTTTAGAGCTTTCCAACGATGTATAATAGTTCATACTTCTTCTCCATCAATTCGGCCAAGGCTGCACCTAACTTGAGATTTCTCAAGTTAGGCGTGGATTATTAAGGAATCAAGTGGTCCCCAACTCTCCAAGAAGTAAGCACGCAATTTCCTATTAATTCTGATTTAAACTTTATTTTATTTAAAAATAGGAAAAGATATTATTTAGTTTTAAGAAATATATTTTATATTAATTAGGATTAGATATAAAAGAAAAAAGAATCTCATCTCTTCTCTACTACCTCATTCCAAATTTACAGTTTACCAGAATCCTAGTTTTCACTCTGAACCATGAGCAACTAAACATCCACTGTTAAGGTTAGGAGCTCTGTCTATTGTATGGATTGATACTATTATTTTTATATTTTAATTTATGTCTTGACTTATATTTCAAGAATTATTTTTCGTTCTTTATCCTATGAATTTGGGTGGAATGGAAGTATGACCCTTGTTCTAATTGAGTTCTTGTATAACTTGGAAAAGCTCTTTACTTGAACAACAGCTTGAAAACAATTTTTCCTAAATTCTAATTATCTGGACTTAACAGGATACGTGACATATAATCCTCTTATATTTGGGTAATTAGGATTTTTGTGGCATTTAAACTAGAATTGAACTCCACCCTCTAATTGGAATTAAGTGACCAAGAAATTGGCGGTTGATGAATTTTAGGGGAGACTAAAAAGGTCTAAGAAATTAGGGTTTAGTCACATATAGTTTGCCATGAATTAAATCTTGCATGATTAAAATAGTTAGTAAGAAAAGTCAATCCGAAAAATAGATAACTCTGAAGGCTTAACTGTTTCTCCATATATTATTCACATCTTGTTTACTGCTTGCTTTTCTAATATTTTGAATTTACTGCTTAATGCTTTTGAACTCTCAAACACAATTTTCCGCTTGTCTAACTAAGTAAATTAATCAATCATTGTTGCTTAGTCCATCAATCCTCGTAGGATCGATCCTCATTCACTTAAGGTACTACTTGGTACGACCCGGTGCACTTGCCGGTTAGTTTGTGGGTTATAAAAACCTTACCAGAAACCCCCTAGGATTCTTGTGTAGTACCCTACTGGGAACCTTAGGTTCTCACCCCTTACTTTTCTGTTTCGCAGATGCAAACCAGCGAGGTCTTCTTTGAGGTTCTAGTCTTGGGACTAGTGAGCAGCAGTAGCATTGTTGGAGGGTCAAAACGACTTCTTTTACTTCCACACAGCACTTCCGTATTTCTTCAACTGCCAAGGATCGGTGATCAGCAGTAGTTATAATAGTCGTAGTAGTAGTCTTTGTCCTCGCTCTGTATAGACTTTTAGAAGGTTAGGTGCTTTTGTAAATATCTATAAAAACAAGTTAGAATGGGTCCCAGACTAGGGTGACTCTTGTATGTTAAGGCCTGTTAGTATAAATATGGAGTCTGTAAATATTTTCATGAGTAAGCAATGATGTAACCCGGTGTGAATTATGATGTACTAAATGAGTCTTCGGACGTATATGTATGATATTACTATGTTTTCTGCATTTTCTATGCATCATGTATATATTATATATTTAATTATTATCTATTTCGTTAGATCTATATATTTGACACGTGATCTCGACTAGCGCGACATGCTCATATGTATATATTTAATATAAGATCTAGAGTCTCTAGGGAAAGCGTGTAGTAGCGCCTGATGACTAGCATTGGTCATGACGTGCTAGAAGTTGGGTCGTTATAAAGAGAATGTTGCTCCCCTTGCTGTCTATCTAGCAAAGGACTTTTAGCATGCTCAGGCTGAAGTGAGTCGAGTTAAGAAGGTAGTTGGCAATTATGTTAAGAGACAGATTAAATGGCACCTCCAGAATCTTCTTTTGTTAAGCTAAACACAGACGGTTCTGTTCTACATAATGAAAAAAAATCTTGCAGAAAGATTATTAGAGACATGGATGGAAGGTTTCTAGTTGGTTTTAGTGCAAATTTAGCTTTTACCTCGGTTACTTCGACAGAGTTCTAGAGAATTTTAATGGATGTGGACCATAATGTAAACCTGGGATATAATCATGTGGTTGTGGAGGTGGACTCAGTTGCTAGTAAGACTTGTTCTTCATGATGATATTGATTTGCATTTTTCTCAAGCTCTTATTTTGACAATTAAGAAGAGTTGGAGCAGACTAATCAACTGGAAAATACAACATCTATTCTGAAAAGCAACTCTTATGTAGATGGAATGACTAATTATGGTCATAGTTTATCTTTTAGTTGTCATGTATTTTTTATTTTATTTTTTTATTTTTTTTTGTCTTTATGCTGATTTTATTAACATCTCATTTTTAAGAATTATTGTCTTCTAGTTTTTTTTTTTTTGGTTTTAAATCCCATAAAAAATTACCCGTTATTTTTTTTAATTTAAAAAGAGAAACAAACAACTTTATGTTCATCTAGTTTTAATTATTGATCATCTACATATATTCAAACAATCATCTATATAGACATGACTAATCAACCATTTGCATAAAAATAAAGAATGACATTATAGTTATATTTATAATCAAATTTTTTATTATAAATAATATATTTAAAAATTAAATTCACATCTATTATATATATATATATATATATATATATATATAAAGTACAATATATTGAATTTTTTGGACTTTTTTTATGTAGAGAAAAATCTAAAATATTAATATTTAAATTCATAATTGCTCTTTTTTGAGAGTCAAATGGCTGAAATTGAGTTAGGGGGTTATAAGAAAGGTCTCAATGGAAAGAAAATAACTATCACTAGAGGAGAGAAAAACAAAGCATATTTCCACTCACACAAATGAAAGCATGCAAGCAAAGAAGCAATTTATCTTCTCCCTTAACCATGCTCGACCGCAAGTCAATGGAAGGCACTGTTTCAGATGCAATTGGGCAACTGAAATTGTCATTCTAGCCGCCCAAACACCAACTTCAAACAATCTGCGGCGGAGGCCTCCAAACGGTAAATCCCTCTTTTCTTTGATTTTGATCTTGATCTTGAATTGCTTGGATTGTTTTATTCCTTCTCTTTAAAGTATGTTTGCTGTAAACAGATTCATTTTTAGATTTCCAAATTTCCCAAATAACTTTTGCTGCCACAGAAATCTGCCCAAGTCCCTCATCCGTTGAATTAAGTTTTAATAACCAATTGTTTAGAGATCAAACATTCTGCTCACTAGGGGATATGTACATTGACATCTTAATAGACAATGTTTAATAGTTTCAGGTTCATAATTACAAATTGGGCATACAGGATTATTTATTAATTTTTTTCTTACAAAGATTTGCTAATACGGTATTAATTTATGGCATGCTTTCCAAATAAACATAAGTTCCTTGTTGGGCCTCCATATTGATATTTATTCCATATTAATAGCACTATGGAACAAAATAATCATACATATGCAAAAAAGATATTGTGCCATTAGTTTTTGTCAACTAGATTATCATATACAGCCCCCAAACTTTTATGCAAAATATCTTGGATAAACATAGTCAAGTTACTATGAGAAGATCCACCTTCTGCTACAGATATTTTAGCCATTTCCGCTAACTTTCTTACCCTTTCTCTTCTCTCTTCACATTCACCATTATTCCCATCCATTAACTTTTCTATTCCTATTTTAATATCTTCTTTCCTAACCAATTCACCAACCTCCTCTTCTTTCCCCCACACCATAGGACTTTTCGCACCAACCATCACTCCAACTTTTAGTACTTTGACAACTAGTTTTTCATTCAGAAACTGGTCGCCAAATAAGGGCCATGTCAGCATTGGCACACCAGCACATATAGCTTCTAAGTTAGAGTTCCAGCCACAGTGTGTCAAGAACCCTCCAATAGAAGGATGTGATAGTATTAGTAGCTGAGGAGCCCAACCTCGAATTATAAGACTCTCATCTTTGATTCTTTCTTCAAACCCATCTTCCTTAATCCACTTTTCTAGCCTTTTTAATTGACTCCCTTCCCTTATGACCCAAATGAAAGGTCTCTTTGATTCTTCTAAGGCTAAACCAATCTGAATCAACTGAGTTGCAGTTAGATTACATAAACTTCCAAGACATACATAAATTACACTCTTAGGCTTTTGAGAATCAAGCCATTTTTGGTGCATCCACCCTTCAGTTGAAACCTTGTTGCCTCTTTGAGCCTTCTCCAACTGATCCTTGTTGCTTAGTGACACCGGACCGATGCACCACACTTTATCCTTTCTATGCTTCTTGTATATGCTTGCATACTCAGGCTCCAACTCTTGGAAGGAATTTATGATTATTCCATAACTGTCTGCTTCGGCCGCGTATATCTCTTCATAAAACTTGTTCCAGTTCGCGTCCGCTAGACTTAGTACCTGCGCTTTGGTGACTTCAATCTCATCTGGTAGACTCGGTATAATGAAGTACTCTGATTCATCCTTTATGCTCTCTGTCACATTACTGAAGCGCAAAGCATCGTTACAGACGAGATAGTAGCAACTCACTCCTGAAAAAGAAATCCTTGGAACATTGAATTTCTTAGCAATGTGGATTGTGTACGGGAGACATATATCAGAGACTATGCAGCTTGGTGGGGGCGACAACTCTTCAAAGAGTTTTTCCACAGGTTCCCTTAGAACACTTAGTGCAGTGAACAAACTCAAGGCATTGCCAAGTGAATGAAGCATGTCAAGATTCTCACACCCTTCTGGCAAACCTGCCTCTTGATATGGAAACTGAAGCTGAATTAGTCGAATTTGGTAACCAGAATCGATTAAACGAGCAACGGTTGATGTGAATCTTGCTGCGTTTTGCGGGGTTGTGACTACCGTGACAATAACATTATTGCGCTGAAGCAATAACTTTGCTATGTCCATTATGGGAATCATGTGGCCTTGTGCCATGAATGGGAAGATAACGAAGTGGAGCTGAGGTGTTTGGGAAGCCATTATTGTTTCTCTGGATATGATTTAGTCCACTGAATAATTTCACTTGGAAGATATTTATAAACTGCATTCCTTTCTTGGTGATGTCAGTGTCTACATCATTTTATAAATTTTTATTCTATTTTATTTTATTTATTGTTTTGTGTGTCTCACATCACTAATCTACCACTGATTTTTAAGTATTTTGGCGCTTCTACTTTTCGTCTGTTAGCACACAACCTATATACATCACGTGTCTTCCTCAGAAATTATTTGTACCTTTCAATGTTTCTATGTATATCTCATTTCTCTGTCGGTCTCTTAACCACTTGGTGAAATGTCGCCAAGCATAAAGTCATACAGATTTTCTTCATCTTAGAATATATTAACTTGGTGAAATGTTTTTTGTTACTGAATGCCCATTTGAATTGCTTGAAACATTTTTATATAAAATGACTTCATAGTACAAATGTTGCATTTTGATAAAGAAGAAATGTGAATAATTAAGGACTCCAAGTTAGATCATCTTAACATCATGTAATTTTGGGTTTTTTCAATCAAAATTTTGTACATGAAAACATATTTATAAACAAGTGAATTCTTAGATTCCAATCATATACATACAAAAAAAACCCTAAAAACTCTCTAGCATAACATTAACCAGGGATAAAGATTAAACTCACCCCTTTATTTTTTTTCTTAAAAAAAATAAAAATAAAGAACTCTATGTTCATCTAGTTTTAGCCATTAATCATCTACTTATATTCAACAAACATTAGATATACACATCAACCATCAAATCAACCACATATATAAAATATATATTGATATACAAATTACAAAATATACATTAAAAATAAATTTAATAATATATATTTATACAAAAATATATAATAATTAATTTTTTGTGTGCATGTAAAACAATCATCTTATGGACATGAGTATATGACTAATCAACCATTTGCATAGAAAAATGAATGACATCATAGTTACATTTATAATCAAATTTTATAAATAATATATTTAAAAATCAAATTCACATCTATTATCAAAATATAATAAAAATACAGGAATAACTCATGTTTTTTAGTTGTTAATAAAAAGTTTGATTATTCTATTGTTAGAAAATTTGATTATTTGATAAAGAAAATTTTGATTATTTTGATGATTGATTATTCTATTAATAAACATTCATGCTATCAGTAATCAACATATGGAAATAGAAATTTTTTCATTTATAAAATAAAAAAAAATATTAGAATTTTAATTCCCAAAATACGATTTTGTATTTTTTTTGCATTTAAACAAGTTCGTCGGATCCGGCGAATTCTATAAAAAAATTGACAAGTTCGTCTGACCCAGTGAACTCTATAAATTTTATAGAACTCTATACATTTTATAGAGTTCGCCTAACCTTGGCGAACTCCTTTTACGTTTTTTCAAATCCGTATTTTTAATCATTATCATCATCTCCAAATAGTATATAGATCTACAAACAGTATATAAAAATACACAAAAATACACGGACAATCATGGTTTTTTTAAGGATTTTTTTTTAATTATAACTAAAAAAAAAGTCATATTTAACAATGCCAACTATTATTATCATCTCTAAAAATACATAGGTACATCGGAATAAGCCATATTTAATAAGAATTTTTTTAATTATAAATTAAAAAAAAAAACTATTTCCCAAAAATAACAAGAATGGTTATCCTGTGTACTTTTTGTGTACTCTTGTGTATTATGGAAACGATAATAGTGGTTACTAGCCATTGTTAACTTTCTAATAATTAAATTTTTTTTTAAATATTGTTTATTCCGGTGAATCTATGTATTTTCAAAGATGATAATAATGGTTGCCATCGTTAAATATGGCTTTTTTTATATAATTAAAAAAATCCTTCAAGAAGTTATACTTGTTGTTCATGTACTTTTTGATCTTGCCTGGTAAACAGGTCGGCTCCAACTCCTTGAGATTAGCCGAGCTGTGTGCCACCAGGTTGAACGCCTGTCCTTCGAGGTTCGATTTTCCTGTGTTCGTCGTGTGTATGAGAATGCGAGTAATACCAAGGAGGCGGAGTGCACCTGCAAAGGCACTCCAATGCTTAAGTCAGTAGATGATATTCAGTTCAGAATGAATCAAAAAAGATATTTTACCTTCTATTTTATAGACATTTGTTCGTCCGTTGCGTCTTTGATGATTATTCGTCCGTTACTGATGATTAGTTTCGTAACCGACTTTATCCCTGCCGTTTGAGGCGTTGTTCTCAATAGTATTAATTTTGCCGAGTTATAGCTCATAAGGGCCGAATAATAACGGCAAATGACGAGTTATGATATTGATGGTGACCATATCACAGCCCCCAAACTTAGCCTGAGAAAGATTTTAATGAAGCAGGTTGAGCTTTATTTTTATTTTTTATGAGCTATAACTCGGTTTGTGTGGGCTAGTGGATGAGCCCCCAGATCAACTTACTTCATTAAAAGATGGCTCAGTGTTTTAAATTTTTGGGAACGTGGGGAGTCGTGTCCGTTACTTTCTGATGAAAGAGAAAGGGTGATGGTTGCATTTAAGTTTGTTGATTCCCAATGTTTGGTTTACTGTTTGATGTGGCTTTGGGGTTTATTTTCTGTCCCTTTAGTTGCTTGGATTCTTTCAGGATTTTCGTGGGTTTCTGTTGGCTGTTTGATATACGCTTGCTTCTTTGAAGAATGAGTAAGAGAGGTATGAGTCTCCTTTTCTGTTTCTGATCCATTTCTGTGCTTTCTTCTTTCTTTCTTCTTCTTCCTTCTGTTATTGCTGTTTGAATGAATGGGTTTTGAGAAAGAGAAAAAGGATAAGGTGGATTGGTCTTATGATTGGGTGAGCGAAGATGTTAAATCATGGGTGTCTCTTTTCTGTGATGAAGCGGCGGTGAGGGAGGTTGATGCGAATAGAATAGTGAGGGCGGGTTCTGGGGTGAAGGTGGAATTGTTGCCATGTAGTGTGGATGATAGGATTTATCATCGAGAGTTGGGGTTTGATTTCTTTTACATGCATAGTTGCGTGCTTGAAGAGTTGCGAGTGAGGCTTCCGTTTACGGATTTTGAGTGTCAGATTCTTAAACAACTTAACTGTGCTCCCTCTCAACTTCATCCTAATGGGTGGGCTTTCCTGAGATCCTTTGAAGTTTTGATGGAATTTTTAGAGGAATTGCCGTCTGTTTCTTTATTTTTTTCTTTGTTTCAAGCTAAAGGGGTGTGGAAAGGGGGGTGGGTGAATTTCAATAGTACTCCGGGCTTTGGAATCTTCAAACTGTACAAGTCTTCTTTTAAAGACTTCAAAGAGATGTATTTTAAGGTCAGAAGTTCGGAGGAGCAATTCCCGTTTTATATTGATGAAAATCTTGCCGAGAAGTTTCCTCTCTTTTGGTGCTCAGAGCCGCAAAATATACTCGGCCCAGAGGTGATATCACCAAGGAATGAGTGTTTGATAGAGTATTTGGTGGAGAATGTTGATCGGAAAAATTTGATATCAATGTATGAGTTGCTGAAGTGGGAGGATGATAAAGTTGCTGTTGTAGAGTATCTAGGTGAGTTTCTAGGGTTTACGTTAATTTCCCTCTTTTTCCTTTTTTCTGAGAAGTTTAACACAAATTGTTTTTGTAGGTGGGAAGTATCCGGGTGTTTCTGCTGCATCGTTGAGGACTCGGTTTAAGAGTAAGAATCTGGACAAGGAGGTATCTTCGTCAAATGTTGAGAAGGTTGTTGGGGGTGGCGAGGTTTCGCAGCCTCGTCAAGGTCGGAGGAAGGTGATTGTGAAGAAGAGAAAAAGGTCTGAACTTGTGGAGCTATCAGATGATTCTGATGGAAAAGAGTTAGATGTCCCTCTAGAAGAGATACATGCCTTTATGGGAAATCAAAAAAGGCTTCATGAGATGTCTGAAGAGAGTGAGGCTTTTTCAGTTTGGGGAAAGGAGTATCCTTTCATGGCTGTTGTGGACGAGTATTGCCAATCGTCGGCTGATGTAACTCTTGCAAAGGAGGTGGGGGATATGGCTATTGGACAATACATGCAGGTAGTAAGCTTGTTGTTTTTTGCTTCTTTTTATTTAGTAGTCTTATGAGTTTATTTGTTCTATAGGTTGTTGGGTTGTGGCTTGCAAGCCTTGGGCGAAGTCAGGAGTTGAAATACAAGGGAGTTGCTGCGGAAAAGGGGGAGGTACCTGTTTTGAAGGAGGAGCTGGTTAAATATAAAAAACTTGCTGCCGAACTTCAAGGTCGTTTAACTGAGACTGAGAAGTTATTGAAAGAGACTAAGGAAAATTATTCTAAAGATGTTGAGGATTTGAAGAAAAAGGAAAGCGACTTGGTAAGCGTGCAAAGTCGTCTGATTGAAGTGACCGCTCAGTTTAAGGATATGGAGAAAAAGAAGGCGGATGAGATTTTGGATTCATTCGTTGAAGGTTTCGAAAGGGCAAGGTTGCAAGTGAAGTTTTTGGTTCCGGATGCCGATCTTTCTAGTATGGATCCTGGGAAGATTGTTCGAGATGGGCAGCTTGTTGACGATGATGGGGATGCAGAAGGCGAGGCTGATAATGTTTAGGTTTTAGAAAAAAAAAATTTGTGAATTTTGTTTTACATATGTTTGAATATTTATTGTTGATAACAGTATGGCGGTTTGTTTTTTGAACTTGGTTTGAAATGACTTGTTTGAAAGTCTGTTTTGTTGCTTTATGTAAAAGCTGTTTTGCGATAGTTCGGATTGTGTTCCGAGTTTATTGGTTTTGTGGTTTGATTTGTAGCTTTAGACGAGTAGCGGTATATGTTCGAGCTGTATTGACAGATTGATAAGATTGATTTGATAGAGTAGCAAAGATAAGACATTTTTCGTCTTATTTACATTCTGAGGTCTTTTGAACCTTTTATACACAAAGGTGCAGGTAGGCTGGCCTCGTTAAAACCTCTCCAAGCAAAACCCTTTGGGATAAAATCTTGGTAGTAGGAAAAAGAGTACCAGCCTGTCCCTGTCTTTTAACTATAATACTTTTTTAAAGAAGACACATTCCATGTGTTAGGGAAGAGTTTACCATCTAATGATTCTAGTTTGTACGCTCCTTGGCCGAGTGCTTCGGATACTCAGTATGGGCCGTCCCAATTGGCGGCTAACTTTCCGTGTGTTGGTGGCTTCCGAGCAGTTTCTGTTTTGCGGAGGACTAAATCTCCTTTAGCGAACGATCTGTTTCTGACCGACTTGTTATGTTGACGAGCTATGACTTGTTGCGCTGCGCGTTGCTTCAAAGCGGCGATGTCTCGAACTTCTTCGATGAGGTCGAGCTCGGATCTCCGAGTTTCGTCTTGATTATTCATATATGTTCGGATGGATTGCTGGGAGATTTCCAGAGGGATCATGGCTTCCGACCCATAAACCAGTCTGAATGGCGTTTCTTTTGTTGATGTTTGTGGGGTGGTGTTGTATCCCCAGAGTACTTCAGGAATTAATTCGGCCCATAGTCCTTTGGCGTCGTCGAGTTTTTTCTTTAGTGCATGCAGGATGACCTTGTTCGCGGCCTCAGCTAGTCCGTTTGTTTGAGGATGTTCAACAGAGGCAAAGTGCTGTTTTATTTTGAGATTCTGCAAAAAAGATTGAAATTTCTGATCGGCAAACTGGCGGCCGTTGTCAGTTGTGATATGTTGAGGTATGCCGAAACGGCAAATAATGTTTTTCCATATGAATGAAATTATTTGCTGTGATGTTATTTTTGCTAAGGGTTGGGCTTCAACCCACTTGGAGAAATAGTCAATTCCGACAATAAGAAACTTTACCTGGCCCGGTGCCGTAGGAAACGGTCCGAGTATATCCAAACCCCACTGGTTAAATGTCCAGCTGATATCTGAATGATGCATTTGCTCGGCGGGGATGTGTATCAGTGGTGCGTGCCTTTGACATTTGTTGCAAGATCTTATTTTCTGTTCGCTGTCGTGTTTCAAAGTTGGCCAGAAAAATCCGGCTCGGAGGATTTTTGATGTTAGGCTTCGAGCCCCTGTGTGCGTGCCACAGATTACCTCATGTGCCTCTGCTAATGCTATGTCTGCCTCTGTCTTGTTGAGGCATCTGAGGAGAGGGCGAGTATATCCTCGGCGATACAACGTTCCGTTGAGTATTGTGAAGTAAGATGCTTGTCATCGGAACTTTTTATCGCTCTTGACCCCTTTTGGCATGTTACCTGTTTGTAAATAGTGTATAAAGTCGTTCCTCCAATCTGTTTCCTGTGAAACACTTAACACGGTTGTTAGAGTAACAGTGGGTGATGTTATTGTGAACTGTTGTAATGTGGATAGATCGGATTGTGTACTGCCGAGCTTAGATAAGATATCCGCTCTTTGATTTTGTTCACGTGGTATGTGCTCTATCTCAAATTTGAAAAATTTTTTTGTTAACTTTTTTACTAATAACAAATATTTAGAGAGTAGGGGATCTTTTACCTGAAAAAGGTCATTTACCTGCTGTACGACTAACAATGAATCACAGTATACCTTGATCGCGGAGATCTGAAGATCTAAACAGAGTCGTAATCCGGCGAGTAGTGCTTCATATTCAGATTGGTTGTTGCTCGCTTTGAAAGCGAAGTGTATCGAGTGTTCTAATATGAATCCATCGTCGTCTTCCAGACGAATTCCGGCCCCACAACCTTCGTTATTTGAAGAGCCATCCACATACAAGATCCATTGTTTTGGGTGGTCCTCTTCTGATGGTATTGTAAGTTCGGCGAGGAAATCCGCGAGGAATTGTGACTTGATCGGTCCCCGAGGTTGGTATTTGATGTCGAATTCTGATAGTTCGACTGCCCATTTAATGAGTCGACCTGCAATTTCTGGTTTGTGTAATACTTGTCTTAGTGGGTGATCGGTTCTGACGTGGATAACGTGACTTTGGAAGTAAGGTCGGAGGCGTCGCGCCGAGAATATTAGTGCTAGTGCGAGCTTCTCAATCCTTGGATAGTTGAGTTCGGCGTGTTGGAGCGTCTTACTGACGAAGTATACTGGATGCTGAACTTTTTTTCTTTCTGTAACAAGGGCCGAGCTTATCGCCCAATCAGTAACTGATAGATACAGAAATAAATCCTCCCCTTGTAGGGGTTTTTGTAGAATCGGCGGTTGTGATAAGGTTGTTTTTAATTTTGAAAATGCCTTTTCACAATCGTCGTTCCATTCAAATTTATTTTTCTTTTTAATTGTTTGGAAAAAAGGAATGGAGATTGAGGCAAGGCAAGGAACAAATCTGGAAAGGGCAGCGAGTCGTCCTGTGAGGCGCTGGACTTCCTTTATTGTTTTGGGACTGGTCATGTCCAGCACTGCTCGGCATTTGTCTGGATTCGCCTCTATTCCCCTGCATGTTAGTAGAAAACCTAAAAACTTACCCCCTTGAACTGCAAATGCACATTTCTCGGGATTGAGACGCATGTTGTATTGGCGGACTTGGCCAAATATTTCGGTAAGGTCGATGATGTGATCATCTCCAACTTTTGTTTTGGCGACCATGTCGTCGACATATACTTCAATATTCCTGCCGATTTGTTTGGCGAATACCTTGTCCATAAGGCGTTGGTAAGTTGCACCTGCGTTCTTTAGTCCAAATGGCATAACTTTATAACAATAGTTACCGAAATCGGTGATAAAAGCTGTTTTATTCTGATCAGAGGGATGCATCATTATTTGGTTATACCCTGAATATGCATCCATAAAACTTAGAGTAGCGTAGCCTGACGCATTGTCTACTAAAGAATCTATGGATGGCAGAGGGTAAGAATCTTTTGGGCATGCTTTGTTTAAATCAGTGAAATCGACGCACATGCGCCACTTACCGTTCTGTTTTCTTACCATTACCACATTGGCTAACCAGGTGGTGAACCTGATCTCTTTGATGAATTCTGCGTTGATGAGCTTTTGTGTTTCTTCCATTGACGCTCTCCTTTTTTCTTCGCCGAGTTTGCGTTTCTTCTGTTGTACTGGTCGGATTGCCGAGTTTATGGCTAGTCTATGACTGATGATCTGTGGGTCGATTCCGGGCATATCTGATGGTGTCCATGCGAAAAGGTCGGCGTGTTGCTGTAGGAAGGTTGTTATAGCTTGAAACTCGGATGCATTGAGTGAGGTGCCTACATATGTGAATTTATTAGGGTCATTGTTGAAATACACTTTCTGTAGGTCATCAGAGGGTTTTGGGCGATCGAGGATGTCGGCTCTTGGATCAAGTTCGGCTAGCGTGTCCTCCTTTTGGTTTAGGCCGACGTTGTTGACTTGTTGCGTTGAGCGACTTTGGAGTTTCATGCTGATATTGTAGCATTGTCTTGCCTCTTTATGGTCTCCATGGATTGTAATGACCTGGTGGTCCTGCAGTGGGAACTTGACACAGAGGTAAACTGTAGATACAATAGCGCCGAATTTATTTAAAAAAGGTCTGCCAAGGATAAGGTTATATGGGCTGAAACAGTCAACTACTAAATATTGAATATCATTAGTTTTGGATAGAGGTTGCTCACCCAGTGTGGTTTGTAACCACACTGACCCGAGGACTGGAACCCTTTCTCCTGAGAAACCGACCAAGTCTCCTCCTGTGGATTGTAGCGTGTTGTCGCTGAGCTTCATCTTTTGAAATGTGGAGTAAAACAGAACGTCGGCACTGCTCCCGGGATCTAAGAGTACTTTCTTTACTAATAGATCTCCTAGCTGCAGGGTGATCACCACAGGGTCGTCCAAATTTTGTATGTTGGAGTTGAAGTCGGCATGTGTGAAAGTGACTTCTGGTTGTGGATTAGAGATTGTGACATTTTGTTTCGGTACGTCTGCCGAGTATATCGTTCTAAACGATCTTTTCCTTGCCGAATTTGAGTGTCCTCCACTTGCATATCCTCCTGAAATGCAATTAATTATACCTCGTGGTCGTTCGTATTGGCCTGAGGACATCTTTTCTTTTCCTCGGTGTTGGTCAGGGAGGTCGGCTGTTGTGGAATTAGAGCCGCGTTTTTGGATGTGACCACCAATGTATTTGTCAAGGTGTCCTTGTCGTGCTAGTCGTTCTAGAAGATCCTTGGCGACTACACAATCATCGGTATTGTGCCCGTGTTTCTGGTGGAAAGTGCAGTACTTTGATTTGTCCACGTTCTTTGTATCTTGGTATGTGCCGGCTTTCCTTGGCGGCTTGATTAGTTTGGAGTTCAAGATTTCCTTGATTATGTCTTCCCTCTTGGTGTTAAACTGCGTATAAGAATCAAATCGAGGTGTTAGTTTAAAATTTTTCTTAAGGGAGGAGCTCTTATCTTCTTCACGGAAAAGTGATTTGTCGGATTTCCGAGCTTGTCTGAGCTCCTCGATGTCAATTTGGCCTTTTGCTTTTTCTCGAAATTCTGCTAGAGTCTTCGGTTTCGCTATTGCGATCGTCTCCTGGAACTTTCCGGGTCGGAGGCCGCTTTTTATTGCGTGCAGATGGACCTCGGGGTGGAGGTCTGGTATGCTGATCGCGACCTTGGTGAAGCGAGTCATATAGTCCTTTAAACTTTCGTTTGGCCCCTGCTTGATAGTGTTCAGGTAATCGGAATCGTGCAAATATATTGCGGATCCGGCGAAATGTTCTTCAAATAACTTCGCCAACTGATGAAAGCGGGAAATGGAACCTGCAGGCAAAGCACACAACCAATCAAGTGCAGGACCGTCTAAATAATTCGGAAAACACCGACATAAAACTGTATCAGATGCACCATTGACGATCATTATTGATCGGAATTTCTTTATGAATTTCTTCGGATCACCGAGTCCATCATAAGGCGTGAGGGTCAACGGCAGGGTGAACCTCTTTGGCAATTCGAAACTCATTACTTCTTCTGTAAAAGGGCCTACAGAGTCCTCGGGCTCTTCTTTCTCGTCATTTGGCTGTTGCTCTCCGTGTTGAGTGGTTTCTGAAACATGGGTCGGTTGGGATTGATGCTCCTCGTCCCCCTCCTGACGAGCATCGTTGTGTTCTATTCGATCATGATTCAGTTCGGCAATTTGAGCTGCCATTATTTGATTTTCGTCAGCCATCCGTTGATTAGCTTGTTGCAGCTCAGCTACCATTCGCATGAGTTCGGACAGTGAAGGAGGCGGTACATCAGCCATGGATACAGATGGAAGTGATGGGACCAAAAGAAAAAATATGATTTCCTCGGCCCCACGGTGGGCGCCAATTGATCTTGCCTGGTAAACAGGTCGGCTCCAACTCCTTGAGATTAGCCGAGCTGTGTGCCACCAGGTTGAACGCCTGTCCTTCGAGGTCCGATTTTCCTGTGTTCGTCGTGTGTATGAGAATGCGAGTAATACCAAGGAGGCGGAGTGCACCTGCAAAGGCACTCCAATGCTTAAGTCAGTAGATGATATTCAGTTCAGAATGAATCAAAAAAGATATTTTACCTTCTATTTTATAGACATTTGTTCGTCCGTTGCGTCTTTGATGATTATTCGTCCGTTACTGATGATTAGTTTCGTAACCGACTTTATCCCTGCCGTTTGAGGCGTTGTTCTCAATAGTATTAATTTTGCCGAGTTATAGCTCATAAGGGCCGAATAATAACGGCAAATGACGAGTTATGATATTGATGGTGACCATATCACTTTTGTATATTTTGTAGATTTATATACTATTTGGAGATGATGATAATGAATTAAAAACGTAAATTTGAAAAAACGTGAAAGGGAATTCGCCGGGAGTTAAGCGAATTTGCCAATTTTTATAGAGTTCGCCGGAGATCCGACGAACTTGCTTAAATGCCAAAAAAAATTGTATTTTAAGAATTAAAGTCGAAAAATCATATGAGAGAAAATAATAATTTTTTTTATTTTATAAATAAAAAAATTCCTATAGAAATATCTATTTGGCATTTTATCAAAAATATTCTGTAAATATATTTAATTATTGATTTAGGATTTAGCTAATATGTGTCCTAAATATACATATTAATATTACCAAATAAAAAAATTTGTGTAGTAAAAATACGAAGTTTACATTTTCAGTGCATCTTTTGTTTATTTATTAATTCTATTAATAATAATCTGTGCATATTAGTTAAACCCATTGGTCTATTACAAATTTCTTTATTCTATTATGATAAGTTTGATTATTTTATATTAGCAGCTGATTATTTAGTTGAAAAAACTATGTGAATCAATATATAAATATATATAAATACATAATAATAATTAATTTATTAGTTAATTTTTAATATGCATGTAGTATTTTTTATTAATAGAACATGTATATAGGATTATTTGTACAAGTATTAAGATAATTATTAAATTTTATTAAAAATATAAGCCATAAAAAAATAAAAATATTCTTACTACTATTTTCTCTCTTAAGTAATTCAATAATCTTCTAACTTTCTTCTTTTATTTAATAATAAAAGGCATAATAAGTAAAATTTAATTAATGACTTTTTGAAATAGTAAATGACACATAATTTACAGCAAAAATAAAAATGAAAAAAACACTTGATATACTGGAGGAAACTTTTTTTTCTTACATAAATTTGCTAATACCAGTACTAATTGATGACATGCTTTACAAAAAAAAAAATCTGATTGGAGCCTCCATATTGATTTTTACTCCGTATAATAGCACTATGGAACCAAATAATCATGATTTTGTGCCATTAGTTTTTGACAATTAGATTATCATATACCTCCCATGCTTTTATGCAAAATATCTTGGATAAACATAGTCAAGTTACTATGAGAAGATCCACCTTCTGCTACAGAAATTTTAGCCATTTTCGCTAACTTTCTAACCCTTTTCCTTCTCTCTTCACATTCACCATTATTCTCATCCATTAACTTTTCTAGTCCTATTTTAATATCTTCTTTCTTAACCAATACACCAATCTCCTCTTCCTTCCCCCACACCATAGGATTTCTCACACCAACCATCACTCCAATTTTTAGTACTTTGACAACTAGTTTTTCATTCAGAAACTGGTCTGCAAATAACGGCCACGTCAGCATTGGCACACCGGCGCATATAGCTTCTAAGTTAGAGTTCCAGCCACAGTGTGTCAAGAACCCTCCAATTGAAGGATGTGATAGTATTAGCAGCTGAGGAGCCCATCCTCGAATTATAAGGCTCTGATCTTTGATTCTTTCTTCAAACCCATCTTCCTTAATCCACTTTTCTAGCCTTTTTAATTGACTCCCTTCCCTTATGACCCAAATGAAAGGTCTCTTTGATTCTTCTAAGGCTAAACCAATCTGAATCAACTGAGTTGCAGTTAGATTACATAAACTTCCAAGACATACATAAATTACACTCTTAGGCTTTTGAGAATCAAGCCATTTTTGGTGCATCCACTCTTCAGTTGAAACCTTGTTGCCTCTTTGAGCCTTCTCCAACTGATCCTTGTTGCTTAGTGACACCGGACCGATGCACCACACTTTATCCTTTCTAACCTTCTTGAACATTCTTTCATACTCAGGCTCCAATTCTTGGAAGGAATTCATGATTATTCCATAAGTGTCTGCTTCGGCCGGATATACCTCTTGGTAAAACTTGTTCCAGTTCTCGTCCGATGGACCTGGTACCTGCGCTTTGGTGACTTCAATTTTGTCCGGTAAACCTGGCAAAACAAAGTACTCTGTTTCATCCTTTATGCTGTCCCACACATTACTGATGCGCAAAGCATCGTTACACATGAGAAAGAAGCAACTCATTCCAACAAAAGAAATCCTTGGAACGTTGAATTTGTTAGCAATGTGGATTGTGTACGGTAGACTCATATCGGAGACTATGCAGCTTGGTGGCGGCAACAACTCTTCAAAGATTCTTTCCACGGGTTCCCTTAGAAGGCTTATTGCATTGAAAAAACTCGTGGCATTGCCAAGTGAATGAAGCATGTCAAGATTCTCACACCCTTCTGGCAAACTCGCCTCTTGATAGGGAAACTGAAGCTGAATTAGTCGAATTTGGTAACCCAAATCGACGAAACGAGCAAAGGTTGATGCCAATCTTGCTGCGTTTTGGGGGGTCGTGATTACCGTGACAATAACATTTGTGCGCTGAAGCAATAACTTTGCTATGTCCATCATTGGAATCATGTGGCCTTGAGCCATGAATGGGAACATAACGAAATGGAGCTGTGGTGTTTGGGAAGCCATTCTTGTTTCTTAGGATATGGTAATTTGGATTTAGTGCACTCAATAATTTGACTTAGACTTGATATTTATAAACTACATTCCTTTCTTGGTGATGTAAGTGCCTGCACTCGCCAGCTATATATGATTGTATAACTTCTTTTTCTATTTTTTCCCCTTGCATCATTAATCTTCTGCTGATTTTTAAGTAAAGAATTCTAGGTAGTCAATATTTTTTTTCTCTCTTTTTTTTTGTCTTATTTTTGAATTAATGCTAGCCAATTCTTTCTTTTTTTTCACCCAAAATGTTAGTTTCTTACATTTTTGAGAAAGTATTTTGATGAGTGATTGATCTTAATATGTACTTTAAAAAATGAATACATTTTTATATAAACTCTATAAACTAAAAAAAAGAGAAATATCATTTAAATATTTCTCAAAAAATTTCATTTTCTTAGTTTTATATTGAAAGAAGATAAACTATTGGACACTTAAAAAAATATTTCCTTCTAAAAGTATAAGGTTTATATAACCAAGAGTGTTAAGGGACTAGCAAATTTTATAATTTATAACTATCAATTAGTTATTATTAGTGTTTTTAATGGTATATATTTTTCTTATATCTAATGATGTAGAATTACTTATTTTTCTTTTGCTGGTTAAGTGTTGGCCAAATTTTAATAAAAATACTGACTCCTAAACTTTCTTTTATATAATAGTACAAGTGTATTGTAGTAATCGTTTCATTTCTATACGTCTCTTAGCAACAACATACATCATTTGTCTTCTTAAGAAATTATTTGTACATTTCAATTTGTCTCTATGTATAGATTCATTTCTCTTACCGTCTTTTAAACACTTGGTGAAATGCCGCAAATCTTCATCTACATGAGAGTATGTATTATGTAAATCCCATTAATTTGTTAGCTCCTATTATTAGTACTTCGATTGATTATATTGGTACTTATTATTTATTAACCAACAACCTAACACATGTTTTCTTTATTCATTATGAATAAGCACAAATAACTAATTTTTTATTAGTTAATGTCAGTTTAATTTTTTATAAAAAAGTATTTTTTCAATCTTTATTCTTTAGAAAATTTAAAATTTAGAATCAAAATTTAAGATTTAAAATTTATAATTTATTATAAAAGTCATTTTAAAAAGTTAGTTAATATTAATCGAAAAAAGTTGATTTTCTAATTGAATTTAAATGACACATTGCTAAAGAGATCATTATCACCCACCGTCGTACAGGAATAATATAGCTTGCATTTGACAAATTTGTATTTTCCAACTTGAATGGGATCAAAGTTCAAACGGGTGGAATTAAGAAATATCAGAAAAAAAATATTAATTAAATAATTTATAATAATAAACACGGACTTTTATTAATGGATATTGCGAAATAAATCGAAAATACTCGTATATTTTATTATCTACAATACTACATGTCTTGTTGTTATTACATGAGTACAGAAATAATGTAGTTTTAGATACTAAAATATGTATGATATTTTGAGTTTTTATATAACTTTTATTAACTATTTTTTAGATATTACGAATCATATCAAAACAAGTAAAATTTTGCTTCAAAAATTATTGTCTACATAACAAAAGAATTATTTTTAATCTGCATATATATATAATTTCTATTTAAGGATAGTTTTGTAAGATGCAAAAAGTGCACCTTATTTTTGTTTTATAAGAGAGAAATGTGTATGTTTTGTAAATTGAGAAAAAGTGATGTTTTTAGACATTTCATAAAAAAGGAAGTGTCATTTTTCTCTTAAAAATACAAAGTATATACACTTTTAATTTGTTGAAATAAATATCTTTTATTTTCAATAATCAGAATTATGTACCAGAAGATAATAATAATAATAATAATAATAATAATAATAATAATAACAATAATAATAATAATAATACAGATTAGTTTATTGATTTTTTTGTTAAGGTCGATGTTGACTTTGACTTTAAGTTTCGAGTTACTTCTCATCAACAAGAAGCAGGATCTGGATATGAAGGAAATGAAATATCTTAGTTGAGAGAAGCTCTGCTGCTAATTGCTTCTAATCATTTGGTTTCTGACTAAATTTTATTTCTAAGGTAAGAATTCAGCTCTCTCTCTTTCTCTCTTCTTTAATTAGTGAGGTCCAAAATTAGAGGGAGACTGTAATAACATCTGCTGATATAATCAATAAACCACATTTTGTTCCTTATGGCTCTCTATTTTATCCTATTCATTTGTTCTAAATTGTTACTAAGTACTTAAGAATAATCATCATTAATGGATAAAAGTATAATTGTAAATCCATCAAATACTAAGAAACTTGTTTGTGAGAAATTTGTGTGCTATTAATCCTTACTTACACACTACTTCTCTTGTAATCATCATTAACTGTAGGGTCTTATTTAAACCAAAGAAAATATGGCTGCTGCTATTGTGGGAGGGGCATTACTCTCTGCTTCTGTTCAGGTGGTGTTGGATAAGATCATTTCCAATGAGTTCTTGGACTTCTTTAGGAGAAGGAAGCTTAATGTTTCACTTCTTGGAAAGATGAAGATGACATTGCTGAGTGTTCAAGCTGTTCTAAATGATGCCGAAGAGAAGCAGATCACAAATCCTGCTGTCAAGGAATGGCTGAATGAGCTCACACAAGCTGTCTTTGATGCTGAAGATTTGTTGGATGAAATCAACACTGAGGCTCTTGGATGCAAAGTGAAAGCCAGGTATCAAAGTCCATCGTGCAGTGCCAAGGTGCGAAACGTCTTTTCCTCTCGTTTCGGACGATCATATGGTATGATCAATTCTAAAATGCAGACATTATTTGAAAGACTAGAGCACTTTGCACAGCAAATACACATTCTTCAACTGAAAGAAGGTGTTTCCAACAGTGTTTGGCAAGGGACGCCCACAAGTTCTGTGGTCGACGAATCTGTCATTTATGGAAGAGATGATGAGAGAAAGAAACTTAGAGAGTATTTTCTCTCAGAAGATGTTGGTGCTAGTGGCAATAAAATAGGAGTGATTTCAATTGTTGGCATGGGAGGGATTGGTAAAACCACCCTTGCTAAACTCCTATACAATGATAATGAAGTTAAAGACAAGTTTGATTTAAAAGCATGGGCATGTGTTTCAAAGGATTTTGATCTTTTCAGGGTCACTAAGACTGTGCTTGAATCGGTTACCTCAAAAACAACAAATACTGATAACTTGAATACTCTGCAAGTGGAATTGCAGCAAAGGTTGTGGAGAAAAAGATTTTTGCTAGTGTTGGACGACATTCGCGGCACAAGCTATGTTGATTGGGCCAATCTAAAGGATATTTTTAATGCTGGAGAAATGGGAAGTACAATCATTGTCACAACACGAGATGAAAACGTTGCGAAAGCTATGCAAACCTTTCCTATCTTCCATTTGACATCTCTTGATAGTGAAGATTGCTGGTCTTTACTTGCTGAACACGCATTTGGAGCAAATAATTCCAGTGAAAGGTCCAACCTAGAAGGAATTGGAAGAGAAATTGTGAAAAAATGTGATGGTTTGCCTTTAGCTGCAGTTGCATTGGGGGTCTTCTTCGCACCAAATTGTCGAAAAATGATTGGAATAAGGTACTTAGAAGTAACATTTGGGATCTGCCAAATTTGAATGTGCAACCTGCTCTGCTACTAAGCTATCATTTCCTTCCGGCTCCTTTGAAACGTTGCTTTGCTTATTGTTCAATTTTTCCAAAGAACTCAGCCTTAGAAAAAGAGATGGTAGTTCGGCTATGGATCGCAGAAGGCTTAGTACATGTGTCAAAAAGTAAGAAAATCCTGGAAGAAGTTGGTGATGAGTACTTTGATGAACTAGTATCAAGGTCACTAATTCGTCGACGGTCCATGGATGGGAAAAGCTTCGAAATGCATGACCTCATCAATGATTTAGCTGCAATGGTTTCATCTGCTTATTGTATCAGGTATGAGGATCAAAAGGCACTTGAAAATCCAAAAAAAGTTCGACATTTGTCATACAACAGAAGTTGGTATGACTATTTCAATAAATTTAATTCCTTTTATGGTTTAGAATGCCTGCGCACCTTCCTTCCCTTACCATTGAATGGATGGTCATTTGACTATTACCTATCAAACAAGGTAATATATGACTTGTTGCCCAAGTTAAAACAGTTGCGGGTATTGTCTTTGTCACACTACAAGAATATCTCTGAGTTACCAGACTCCATTGGAGGTTTAAAACATTTGCGGCATCTAGATCTCTCTGGCACTAACATTAAAAGGTTGCCTTCTGTGGTTTGCAAGCTCTACAATCTACAGACCTTGCTCTTGTCTGATTGTAAGTTTCTCACTGAATTACCTGAGGAGATAGGAATGTTGGTGAATCTTCGCCACCTCGACATTAGTGGAACTCAATTGCAGGAGATACCTGCACAAATAGCAAGACTAGAAAATCTCCAAACTTTATCTGGGTTTGTTGTTAGCAGACAGCAAAATGGATTGAAGGTGGGAGAATTGCAAAAATTTCCCAATTTGCAGGGGAAGCTCTGCATTTCAAAGCTACAAAACATTGTTGACCCCTGTGATGCTTCACAAGCCAATATGAAGAAGAAAGAACAAATTGAAGATCTATCATTAGAGTGGGATAGCTGCACTGCTCAAGAGTCCCAACATCTTGTATTGGAGCACTTGCAACCTTCAACAAACTTGAAGAAACTAACCATCAAATTCTATGGTGGAACCTGGTTTCCCAACTGGTTAGGTAATTCCTCATTTGCAAACATGGTGTATTTGTGCATCCGAAGTTGTCACTATTGTTCATTACTACCACCTGTTGGACAGCTTCAAAATCTTAAAGAACTCATCATATTTGATATTATCTCAGTGAAGACTATTGGTCCTGAATTTTATGGATGTTGTTCTCCTTCATTTCAACCATTTCCCTCCTTGGAGACACTGAGTTTCGGAGAGATGCCGGCGTGGGAGGAATGGAACTTCATGGGCGGTATAGCTACACATTTCCCTCGTCTTTCTCATCTGTCTCTAAGCGATTGTCCGAAACTCAAAGGAAATTTACCCAGCAACCTTCCTTCCTTGACTAAACTTCATTTATCCAGTTGTTCTCTACTTGAAGTAGATAACAGAAACATTATCAATGCATCAAATCTATTCAGTGAATTAATGCTTGGTCTTAATTCTCTTGAACAATTACATATCGAAGGCATTCCTTCTCGGACCGCCTTCCCTAGAGATGGTCTGCCAGAAACGTTAAGAGTTCTGTTCCTCAAAAATTGTGAGAACTTTGAATTTCCAAATCATGAATCCCTGCATAGTTACACGGCACTTGAATCTTTGACAATATGGAATAGTTGTTGCTCACTGACATCATTTCCCTTAGGCTCTCTCCCTGTGCTCAAGTGGCTCTACTTTATAGAATGTAAGAATCTGAAATCATTTTCAATTTCAGAAGAAGAAGATGCACCCCAGTGTCTCACATTTCTTCAAGGTTTCTACATTCTAGAATGTCCTGAACTTGAATCATTTCCTCATCTTGGATTGCCAACTCCTAAGCTCAGACGCTTTTGGGTGTCATATTGCAACAAGCTTAATTCACTACCAGAGCCGATTAATGCTCTTGTTGGCCTTCAAGAATTGACAGTTCTTAACCTCCCAAATATGCAATTTTTTGCAAATGAAGGTCTTCCAATCAGTTTACGAACACTTCGAATCGGCAATCTTGGAGGGAATTTCTCAAATGCAGATATCATTAAATGGGGCCTTGACCATCTTACTTGCCTTTCAGAGTTAGAAATTGAAGGTGGTTATCTGGTTAACATGCTAATGAAGATGGAAGTGCCACTATTACCCTCTACTCTTATCTCCCTACACATCTATCATCTTGATGGTATAAGACATTTGGATGGGAAATGGCTTCAGAATCTGACTTCTCTTGAATGTCTTAAGATCTCATCTTGTGATAGCTTGGAGTCATTGCCACAAGAAGGATTGCCTTCATCTCTTTCAGTATTGACTATAGGGAGTTGTCCATTGTTAGAAGCGAGTTGTCGGAGTAATGGGGGGAAAGAGTGGCCTAAAGTTGCTCACATTCCTTGCATTATTATGGATAAGAAGGTCATCATTTGAGTGTCTAGGTGAGCCATTGAGTCATATCCTTATAACACCATTCACTCTTGAATTTTACTTGTTTCATAGGTTGTAGCAAAATATTTGTGAACCTTGCTTGTGGAGTTGGGGGAACCTTGCTGGAACTTGAAGCAGAGGATAATATTCTCCATCGGATGTTGGTGTGTGCGTACCATTTTTGGTTTGGAAATATACAAACTAAATATTCTAAAAATATTATTATAGTTGTTAGTAGTTGGGAGTTATGTTAGTAATGGCCAGTAGATAGAATATTTATAAAATTAGTTGATAATATTCCTATAAATATGGTGACTCTTGTATCATGTAACATAAGTCACTCTCTTCTTATTAAGTATGTATTTTCATTTTTATTTTTTTATAAATTAAGTGTGTTTCCTGATTTCAAAATGTTATTATTTAATTTTTATTTTTCATGTCTTTTATTATTAAATAGAAAAAATTAAACGATTAAAGAATTAATAAAAAGATCAGAGAGAATAACACTAGATATATATTTTTTATTGCTTATATTTTTATTAAAATTTAATAATTATCTTAATATTTGTACAAAACTAAAAGAAAATACTATGAAATAAAGAAAGTATACAAAATAGTTAATGAACAGTTATGAATTATGAATAAAATTTAGGAGGTAACTAATGATATTATTGGCTCAGAAATTGGGAGTTCCCCTCTTTTCTTTCTTTATTCCGAAGCTTGGACACCTCCATTCTTTTTCTTGAAATGAATAAAATCACTTATCTTTGAAAGAAAAAAAAACTAATGCTCCTAACAAATCCAACAATAATTATTGATTTTTAATTTTTATAATGTTTGCAATCAAGCAACTTCTATAGTGTTTTCCCTCTGAGATGTAGAATCGGAAGCAAGAGTAGTAGTAGTGGCAGGAGCAGCACCACCGGTAGTTGGCCTATAAATATTAAAAAAAAAATCGTTAGATCATACAAATGCAGAACATGATATATCAAATTATTTTCTATATGCAATTTATTTATTGAACTCTTTTAAAATAAAATAACAGAGAATATCAATATAAAAAGACAATAAAAACAGTCAATATGGATTTAGATGTATAACTATTAAATATTGGATGTGCAATTTTTTTTTCCACTATTCTTATTGTTTCATAGCAAGATTGTGTATGATATAGCTTTTTACACATAAAAATATTAACCTTTTCTTATAAAAAACTAGTATAGATTACTATTGATATGTCAATGTTTTGTGAAATTTTGTAATAACATTTTCAATAAAGTATAATAAATGAAAGAATATTATTGTATATTAGCATAATAATATAATTAGTTGTCAAAATAATTTATAAAATATTAAGAATTTGTTTGAAAAAGTTCAGAAGTTATTTTATTTAACTTTTAAATTATGAAAAATCATAATATTATTATTTGGTATATTTTTTAAAATTAATTTGTGACTTTTCAAAAAATTACTTAAAATATTTATGAAATTAAAAAAAGTAACTTTTCAATTTTTCTTTTTTGTAATTAAAAATTAAATATAAAATAATTTATTTATAAATTATTTTTAATATAAACTCTTATACTTTACGCTCTTTTTTCAAGATCTTATTGATGTTTTTTTATCCAAATTGGTTAAAAGTGTGCATCATTTTATTTGTTAGACGTAAAAAATGAACTAAATTAATTCTTTTTAATTAGACGATGATGTATCATAAAATAATTTATATTATATATTATCATCTAATTAATAAAATGATTTATCTAACTTGTAGTTGTATTTTTAAAAACTATCTTACTTCAAAAATCAAATTCAATCATTTTAACTATTAATTCAATTAACAATATATAACACATTTTTTTGGGGGTATTGCAACGGAAACTCAATTATATTTATACTTACAGGCCAACAGCAACTTTGAATGAATCATAAATGAGCCATTGAGATCCTGTGAGTGTTCCAATCATAAATATACGAAGAGGCAGACCACGGGTTGCTAGTCCCCATAATCCAAGCCTATTAACAGCCTGCAACAAATTAATAAACAAACTTGTCAATATTTCACATGACACCATATTTTTCATTCATAGAAAACAATTGAATTGAATACTATATATATGTTAGTGTTACTCTACTTACATCAGCAACAGTTGCCCCTTTAGAATTGTTGAGGAAAGAGACAAGGTTGTCAGCAGGATGAGAGACAAGAGCACATAATATTCCAGCTATGTATCCACCTGCAAAGCTCACACCAAGTTGCACCATTTTACTGCTTTCTTCCTTTGTTGTGGGAATCATATGCTTATATATCATCTCCACTGTGTTCTCGTATGAAGCAAACTTCATCATTGTATCTGCAATTATTACAAATTTAATTATCTTATTATGCTCCAGTTACTCAATGTAACTAACTTTTACAGGCAACTTGAGTTAGTTGAATGGTCAGTTCACTCGTCAACCTAAACAAGTGTTGGGTCAATTACTTCTATCCCCTTTATTACCACTTATAAGAGAACTAGAATACACACAAAACTTTTGTCATAGGAGATGTGGTTCTGTCCTTATTTGTAAGTTACAAGGTATGTTATTATTTATGATGAAATTGCTACTATGTACTATAACTTGCATGCGATTATTAACAGAGTATTGGATCATGATTTCAGACACCAATGAGTAAAGGAGTTTGTAAGAGAGATGATCCAGGAGGGAATGCAGAAATGATGACTGAATTAACCATTTTCATACTTCATTACTTGATTACTGGTATCTAACTATTAATGGGAGACTTGAAAGTATAGTTGTGTATGGATTGGATTGTATGAAATTCAAACCCAACCAAATTCAAACCAATTTGTGGTTTAAGAACCAAATTGGAACTGCTCTTTTTAAGTAAAACCGGTTTAAAAATCGAAAAAATAAAACCTGGTACCGGATTTTGTTGAACATAGCAGGAAATGTGAAAACTTGAGAGATCAAAAAATAAAAAAAGAACAAGAACCACCAACTTACATGGAATCTGCCGTCCCCACAGAGGTACAAGTCCCTTGTACAGCCTGAAACAACACCATATAGCAAGTATCTAACATGAGAAACATTGTGTTCATTCGTCCATTATCCAACATTAATATAAGAGCTTTACTTTTTAAGTATTAACAAGCAAAAATCTTTATTAAGTACTTTGTTTAAAATACTTAACATAATACGTATCAACATCTTAGTTATCATCTTCACGCGAAAACACTTTATATGGTAAATGATACGATGCAATGTTTCAATAAAAATGAGTTTGTGTAACATTTCTTGTAATCAAAGCAATCAATATTTGTGAAAATTACAAGCATACCCTGAGACTCCTTCCGCTCTGACCAACTTAGGCAGGCCATCGGAGAGTCCTCTGGCGAAGCCAGGCTGAGTCTGAACTCGAACCTTGACGGCCTCAAACGGACAGAGTGCAAGGCCAGCAATGGACTCGGAAGACGCCGAACCGGCAAGGTAGATGAGGGTCTTATACTTAGTTGCAAACTCAGGGCCAGCAAGATCAGAATAGTATTTCTTGAAGTACTCATAGAGTCCATATTTGAAGGCACCTTGGGCATGGTATCCAAGAAGGGTAGGTGCCCATCCCCTGAAAAATCCCCTAAGCCCTTGTTCCCTATACAAAACTCCGAATCCAGAAGAGATGCTCTTGTACTTAGCAGGGTCAATCTGAAATTATAATAATTTTCAAAGCCAACTATACATTAGTTAAATTAAAACTTAAGAATATATATAAAAAAATATGCACTAAAAATAAAACAAATAAAAATGTTCCACTCATTTTTTATATTTAGTCACTACTCATGTGAAGATATCTTTATACAAATAAAATAAGAAAAAATCATTATATGATAATTTAATTAAAATTAAAGCGCAGTGAAAAGGAGACTAATGAAAACAAAGATCACATTATTGATTGAAAAATAAAACAAAATATTATTTACACACTAAAATCAACTATCATATATTTGTATATAAATATATGTGTAGTTTAATTTAATTTAAATGTATATTTTATATTTTAGTATGTATTTTAAAAAAATTTTAGGAATCAGTAATTTTTAGTATTTTTTACCATTATTTGATCAATACAAATACTAAATTATTTTTAATAAATAAATTTTATTAAGTATGCAAACAATGAAAAATATAAATACAAATTGTATTGATTCATGTATTATAAGCAAATTCTGATAAATATAAGTACAAACTATATATTTTATGTGTATAAAATTTTGTAAATATAGATACAAATTATTATTAATCAAATAATAAAAAATAATAATATTTACTAATAATGTATCATTAATAATGCATTTTATACTGATTTTAATAACTAATTTAGACATTTAGTTTACAATAATCTAACATAGTTAAAAATAAAAATATCTGACCTGCATGTTACATTTGACAAGGTCAAGAGGCGTAACAGCCGTGTGAGTGAGGCCACAGCAGAGGGCTCCCCCGACGGTGCAAGCAGCATAATACGCCGGCGAGAACATCTCAATTCGTCTTCCGGAAGGTTCCTTCGGAGAACGAATCATAAAGTTCTGACCTGAAGAACCTGATGACAAAGACGACAAAGAAGAGGAAGAGGAGGAGTAGAGGAAGCTGGGGATCAGAGAAGAAGAAGAATGGCTGCTTCTGTCTGAAACCGAGACAGCCATTGATGCAATAGTAGAGAGATCGATTCAACAATTAATTTGAGGAAAATATTATGGAAAGGACCACTTTCTTCTTTAATTTTTAATTTCTCCTGTTTCCTTGGAATAGATTCAATGCTTTTCTACATGCAACTACATACTGCCTCTTATTTATACTAAGAAAAAGTGCGACAGAATGTTTCATGTGTGAAATAAACTAGTCTATAACCGTGTTTGGCACGGTTCAATTGAGTTTTTTTTTTTTTATTTCCCTTCGCTAAATTACGTACATTGAACAAACTTATGTAGAATAAAGGAGTAGTACCCAGGATGGTTCTCTTACATTGAACCAAATTCTTAATGCACGCAACATTTGAATTCTCAACAAATTATTTTATTAAACAAATCATTCTGATTTATAGTACAATAATTAATCACAATTAAGTAAAAACTACTTTTAAAAAAAAAAGGAGAGAAATAATATTTGTATACTCAATTTGCAATTACTAATTATATTGAGATATTCACTCATTTTTATTTTCTCTTTTTATATTTAAGTTGATATTTTAATAAATAGAAAATAATTCTATGCGTATAGATATAGATAAATATAGTTAATTAGATAGTAATAAAAAATGGAGTGTAAACGGAAATACTCTTTTAAATTAAAGTGGTTCTATATATACCGTTGAAACTTCAAAGGTTCCTTGGAGTAATGGAATCTTCGTCTCCATGTGGAGTAATGGTTCAATTGTGGAGGCATTCGTATTCCAGTATGTCACGAGATAGAAACGTCAATTGATGAAATATGATATCTTTAGTAATTAATAAATATATGACCCAAGTCAGATCTTTGAAAGATCAAATAGAATACTTATTATGCAAAGATAACATGCAGGGACGGATTTACTAAGGAAGTTGTGGGTAAGTGCTTCCATTACCATTTGAAAAATTTGTAAACAGTATATAAAGATAATACTTTTTTGTCCCTACTAAATGATTAAATTTAGTTTTACTAAATTAAATTATTATAAAATTAGTTAAGATTCAAAAAAATATTATTTATTTATTGATATTTTTAAAAAATTAATTTTAATTTTGTTTGTCTGTATTAATTAAAAAAAATTAGCTATAAATATTATAAAAAATCTATAATATATAAGATAAATTTATAAATAATTATTTAATAATATATATTTAGAAAAAAACGACATTTGATTGTACTGATAATAAAAAGATTAATCATTCTTTTTAAAATACGAAACCTAGTTAAAGAATAGAATTCTAAATTATATGTTATTATTTAAATTACTATTTTAGTATTTTTAATTTGTTAGTTAGATAATTTAAAGATTAATCAAATTTTACAATAACAAAATATAATTATAAAAGTTATTATCGTATTATGTTTATAGTTTGTCAACTTTGTTAAGTGTACACAAAGAATTAGCACCGATCATTCATATATTAAAATATAAAATAAATATTAAATATAACATAAATATATTGTTATTAATTTTGTGACTAATTTTTAGTGTACACACAATATTTTTTATATTTTATTTTCACTGTCAAAATTTTTTGAATCCGTCATACTTGGGCTTATTATTTTTTTTACGCCCATATTATGCCAAAAATATTCCAATTCGATAAATCTAATAGCTTAGAAATCTCAAATAGAGAGAGCGCCTGATGAAAAAGAGAGAGATGCAAAAAGAAATATAGGTTTATTACGATCCAACCCTCAAGGTTGGACTTTGGCCAACTTATCAACATTTCTCCCAAGGACATACTAGCTCATAAAAGGCGAAATTGAGATCATATTCAGGTAAGATTCTGTAAATATTTAGCATAGATTTATATATTTTAGTCTCTCAAATTCATCTTTAAAATACTATAAATAAAGAGTTTATACATATTTAAAGTATATTATCTAACTGTTCCGGCCCAACCTATTACCGAGTCAGGTCCGGGTACCGAGGCAACGATCTGAGGGGTCCTCCAACCCGCAAATATCCTCTTTTTTCCTCCTGGTCACAGCACCTGGACAGCTGGAAGGAAACTTTCAGAAAAGAGGGTCTGCTCATGTGGGACCCACTCGAGCACAAACTATATAAGGGGAGGGCCCTACCCCTCCCCAGAGGTATGTCACCTACCCTAACCCTAATAGCCGCTTTCGTATGGACACTGACTTCTTGGGGGGTGTCCACAATCTTGCCGTCCTAAACCATTTTGAAAGCACCAATCAAGGAAGTATCAAGATCAGGAGATAGGACAACAACCTGGGCTTTGATCCCGTCCTCGGTAGCCTTGACGACTTTCTTGGCATCCCTTACAAGGTCTTTATTCTTCTTCTTCAGAGAAGCGACCTCTTGCTGAGCAACCTGGGCCGACCTCTCGACCTCGCTGTGCTTCTCCTCCAACTCTTTTAATTTTTTTTCTCCAGCTCTTTAACTTTGGCCTTAGCAAAAACGGCTTGTCCCCGAGCAGTGTTCAATTCATTAGAGACAGTGAGGTCGCGCTCTACCAACCTGTTGATCTCGGAAGCGTCTTCCTCCGCTCTCTTCTCTTCATCGGTGAGTTGGGTTTTCAACTCAGCGATGTCCTTCTGAGAAGCGCGAAGTTTTCCCTCTAGAGCCTGACACTGAGCCAGAACGGGCTCCACCTTTCGGGCAATGGCTGCGGTTCGGAGGAGACTACGATAAGTCCACTTCGCCTGAGCGGCGAGGTCCTCCTCCTGAAAGAATTCCTCAGTCCCCGGGAGGAGATGGGAATCAATAAAATGGCTGGCATCAAAGCTCCTCTCCATCACTGTCAAGGTCTTTCTGACAGGACCTTTTCGTTTCTTGGGGTTGGAAACGATGGTCAAGTTAGGCTCAGCCTCAAAACCAATCCCCTACTCTTGGATTGGCTCTTCCACAACACCCCTCGGAGGATGATCGGGTTGGGCGCTACCAGAAGGCTGGGAATCACCTTGATCCTCAGCTGCAATTCGACCACTACCCTCGCCGATGACATTGGGAGCCGGGACCTCTGGATAGGTCGCTGAGGAGTCGTTGTCATCGCTCTCGTCAAGAAAGTGGGCCATCAGCTCCGCCATGGTAGTCTTCCCGTCAGCCATAGAAACTACAAGAAAAACGCAAGTAAAAAAGTCAGGAACCAAGTTTTTAATGAGAAACTCCCAAGGAAACAAAAAGGAAAGATTAATCAGAAGAATGGGGGAATAACCTACCGATATGGGCTCAATTAATTTCCCGATCACCCAGTAATAAATGGGGATTAAGTTTCAAGGGCCAAAGATCGCCAACAAGATGTCGGCAATCCGGTGGTCCTCCTCGTGTAATCCATCATAAGTCACCTTTATTAAGTAGTCTGAGCCAGCCTCAAAGATCCAATAGGTGGGGATCCGCCTCTCTCCTTCCAGGGTCAGCCAGAACTGATGGTAACCCTAAACTGGCCTGACCTTAAAGAAGGTGCTTTTGAAGCCGTGGAATAAGTCCTCAAAAAGCCCAAAGATCCTCACCGCGCCTTTCTTCGTTCTACCCTCACAGGAAGGGTTTGTTAAAAAAGAAGAGATAGAAAAATACGTTCACAGAGACCGGGAGCTCCAGATATTCGCACACCAACTCAAAGCAGCGGGTCGTGGCCCAACTGTTAGGGTAGAGTTGCGAAGGAGCAACATCGCAGATTCGCAGTGACTTAACAAAGATATCACAAAGGGAGAACAGAGAAGTCGGATGCCCAGGGTAGTAAACAATGTTTTATAGACCCACAACCAATCGACTACCCGGGGGGTCGCCATGTTCTTATGACAAACATGCTCCCGATCGCTAGGAACGTAGACCTAGTAGTTTGCCTCCTCCAAACCTCCCCACACAAGGAACCGGAATCTTGAAATGCTTGGAGCTCCTCTTTGGTTATCCTAGACTACGTATCCTTCACATCCGAGGTTACCCAAGCGTAAAAATCAATGACTTTCGGCGCCGGTGGTTGAGCCATAGCTATAGTGGGAACACCACTCAAGTCAAACCGGGAGGTCGTAAACTCGGAGGATAAATAAAAATGGAGCTCCAACTAATCACGCTGCTAATCCATGATGCTTACGCTAATCTAAAGCCTAGATTCAAGAAACAAACACCTAAATGGTACCCCCTAGCAACTATGTAACGTAGGCTACGTCAATTCAAGCATACATGAACCAAAAATAACACGCGTTGATCGACAAAAATAACTAAAGCAACAATCACAGAATTGTAAAATAGCAAAGGGAGCATGAAACACTTACTAGGAAAATATGCAGGAAATAGGAAGGAAGCAAATAAAGAAGAGGGCACAGAGTCCCGCAGAGAGTTATTCAGAGAACAAAATAGTAAATAGAAGCAAATGTGGTGATGAATGAGAAATGAAGAATAAAGGAAGTTTTGGAGAGAGGCAGAATGGTAACCGCCAGAGAGGGAGCGCGAAAAGACAGGGGCATAATAGTATTTTTTCTTGAGTTTTCAAATCAATCATAATGAGCATTAAATGCTCAGTGCAAAGTTTGAAGCGACGCACCAAGCAACGAGTAGGGGCAATACACGCGCACGGGGTCGCGGTCTCCATTGACGGATTCCTGCCTTAAAGAGAGCTCGACCATGGAAGAAGCGAGTGGCACGAACGCGCCAATCACCGTCTAGCTTCGTGATTGGCATGTTGGGGCATTGTTCCAGCCCGACCCATTAGTGAGTCAGGTCCGAGTACCGAGGCAACGACCCGACGGGTCCTCCAACCCGCAAACCCCTTCTTTTCTCCTCCTGGTCATAGCACCTGAACAGCTGGAAGGAAGCTTCCAGGAAAGAACGTCTGCTCATGTGGGACCCACTCGAGCACATACTATATAAGGGAGAGCATACCCCTCCTCAGAGGTACGTCACCTACCCTACCCCTAATGGTCACTTTCGTACGGACACTGACTTGAGCGTTATATATAGGACATTCTCTGTCTTTATTTGTGATTTGAATTCACTCACTAATACACAAAACATTATGTTTATTTTCAGTGTTCATTCTATTCTCTAGCTTCAGTTTTCATTGTTTCCCTTTCTGTGTATATTATCTTCTTTTTCTTTTATTCACTGTGCACTGGTTACTTCTTTCTTAAGAAAATCATATTAGAGTTTCTATATGGTATTAAGAGTTTCTCATTTCACAAAATCATGATGAGATATTTGCAAATTTAAATCTGAAAATTCAACAAATTTTAATTCTAAAAATTCTGGTGTAGATTAGATATAACCATTATACTTATAGTTTTTCTTTCCTACCACAATTTAATTCCAGTCCATTCAACTCCATCAGTGATAAGCTTGGTAAACGCAACCATAAAACATGATAACAATAAGTCATATTTGCGATTCAAGGTTAAAACTTGGAGGATCATCTTTACAAAGATCAAATTCTTCCAAGATTTGCTAATTCTGAAGACCAACTTCTTGGCCAAGAATCATCTCGTTACAAGCAATGGTTACAAGATGATTATAATCTACAATCCTGGTTCTTAGCTTCTATGGACACTTAATTTAAGAAAAAAATGGTAGGAATCTCTTTCAATTATAAGATGTAAAACAAAATTGAAGAATATTTTGCTGAATCCACCAAATATAAGGTTAAACATCTCAAGGCACAAATCAAAACCAACAAGAAACATGGATTGGCAGCTTCTGATTACATTTCTAAAATCAAGAGTATCATAGATTTATTGACAGTCTTGGGATCACCTCTTACTCTTGAAGAATATGTAAATGCTTTCTTGAAAAGTTTGAGTGATGAATATCAAACATTAATTCATACAATAAACTCTAAAAATAAATTATTCCGTCTTTGTGAAGTTGATGATAGTTCAAAAAATTTGAATCTTCTATCATGCAAGCTAATTTTACACAAAGTTAATTTGCTTTAATATCAAAGTCTAGTAGAGGTTTCACTCCAAGAAAAGGTTGTGGTGGCAGAGTTAATCGTGCATGCATATCTTTCTTCACATAAAATCTACCTTAGTACCAAGTTTGTGGGCGATTTGATCACATTGCATGGCACTGCTTTAACAGGTTTAATCAAAACATTCCTCCTCCTTCCCATGACCATATTGCATGGCATTGTTTTAACAGGTTTAATAAAAATATTTCACCTCTTTCCCAATCTTTAAACAATATCCATTCTATTCCATATGCAAATTCTACCTCCTCTTCCTCTATAGCATCTCAGATTTCAAACCCTAATACTAACACTTCACCATCACCTCTTTCTTTCTTTTATAATCCAACTGTTTTTATGACAATATCATCTATTGTATTAAATTCATTATGGTATTCTGGAACCTCACAACATGTGACCCCAAGTTCATCAACCTTTATAAGTTCTTCAGAATACTCAAGACCTGATCTAGTACAAATTGGCAATGGATTAGGTTTTAGAATTTTAAATATTGGTTATTCGCCGTTATATGCTTCTGACTCTAAAAGATATTTTTTTAATAGATATGAAATTACAAAGAATCTTCTTAGTGTATGTAAATTTGAAGAAGATAATGAGGTATATTTTGAGTTTCATGCTATAATTTGTTTAGTTAAATGTGAACATACTAATGAGATTTTGCTGTAAGAGTATAAAAATGGTAGAATCTACAAGTTTATCAATGTTGTTGTACCTTCTTTTTCTAGTATCTCAAATTCTCCTTATGCATTTACTGTTTTCACTACAAGAAAAATGATAAATATAGTTAGATTTACTGGTAAAAAAACGAAAAATAATCTGACGATATAAACCTCGTTGGTAACTGTTTATTGTCGGATTTTGCTGTTGGCCGGTAACTTGTGGCGGATTTAGCGTCGAAATTTGATTTTGAAGCTACAAATATCTGATGATAGTTACTGGCAAATTTTTCTACAATAACCTTGGCACTAAACTATTTTGTTCCCACAAATTTACCGTCGAATTTTTTTTTCCGGTAAATCCGATAATAAGTTCAATTTTTTGACACAATTAGTGGTCAAATTTTAAAATTTTTATTTAAATTTATTTTTTACACAATTAATAGTCAAATTCTAAATAATAAAAACCAAATATGTTAAATAAATATCAAGCATATAAATAAAATAAAAAATTAAATAACTGAAGATATAATACAATCAAACAGTTTAAAACAAATTACTGAAGTTTGTTTTAGTAAAATTTTTATTTTTAAAAATTATAATATTTATATTTAATAAATTAAATTAAAAATATTTTTAATAAACATAAACAATAACAAATATATTTAGTAAGATAATTTTAAAAATTTAAAATACTATAATAAAAAATGTAAATATTAAATTTTAAAATTATTAAATATATAAAATTATATTATGATTTTTAATTTTAATAAATATAAATTAATTTTAAAAGTTTTTAAAAATATTTTTGTCTTCTAAAAACTCACAAGTTGATGATATTTTTGATTTGCTAACGAACACAATCACTCCGTCAAAAAACTTTATCAAATCAAACCTTAGTCTGAGACCTTCTAATCACTATCATCATCATTCATCGTCTGTGGCAGCAAATCTCTATTATCCCCTGCAACGTTTCTATCTGTGGTCTCACAAAAACTTTTCCCAATCCCTCACTCTCTCCCCCGGAAAAAAGAAAAAAAAATTCCCGGAAAATCCACCGAACACTTTCTCGACCAAACACCACCAAAAAGTGAAGAACTCTCCCTCTCGTCCCCAAAAACTGCGTTCGGATTTCAATCCGTCGAAATGTCCACGTCAACACAACACCAATTTCGGTACACTCAAACCCCTTCGAAGGTTCTCCACCTTCGCAACCTTCCATGGGAGTGCACCGATGACGAGCTCGTTGAGCTTTGCAGACCCTTCGGCAAGATCGTTAACACTAAGTGCAATGTTGGCGCCAATCGCAACCAGGCTTTTGTCGAATTTGTAAGCTCCTTTTTGCTTTCTCCGCATTCAATTCTCTGGTTTTTTTAGGGTTAGGGTTTTAATCATGTCTGCTTAAGATTTTGAGCTTGATAGGATATAGATACCCGATGGTGCAAGCTATTATTCTTTTCTATATTTAATAATGTAAGGATACGACAGACGATAACAAAAAAATAATAATTCGGATATATTTTATAATTTCATGAAAAACTTCAATTGAGATTAGAAGGAATATAACAACAATGAGAACTGATACTGCTGTGGTAGATGTTTTGAAGTATTGCTCCTAGGTATTCAAGAGATTGGACTAGAGACTATTTTGTGAAGATTAAAAGAGTAAATAAATTTGTTGATAAAGAATTTTAAATATGATAGGAAGAAATGTTTAGATTTGGAAGATGAAGGAAGTTAATCAAAGGGTTGGTAATTTTTACAGTTTGATAGTTCCTCATCTAATGAAGTTAGTTTTTGCTATTGATCATGGAATTCGCTAAGCTTTCCTTTACTTACTTTGTGTTTTTACCTTGATTAGATTTGTGTGTTGTGACAACTGACAAATTTCTTGTGTATGAATATTCAAAGACACCTGGATTTGGTCATTTTGTTTTTCCTACTCATGATTCTAAGCTCTCAATTATGAATGCTTTCTCAGGCGGATCTAAATCAAGCCATTTCAATGGTTTCATATTATGCTTCATCTTCCGAGCCTGCTCAAGTTCGTGGTAAAACTGTTTACATTCAATATTCTAATAGACATGAAATTGTCAACAACAAAAGCCCTGGGGATGTTCCTGGTAATGTCTTGTTGGTAACGATTGAAGGGGTGGAAGCTGGAGATGTCAGCATTGATGTTATTCACTTGGTAAGTGTCATTCTGAACTTATTATTTATCCTTTTGGGACTACTTATCGCTTTTTCACATCTTCTGATCTCATTGTTTGGGAGGGTTTCAGATCATATACTCTCCTACTATGATCGTATTTTCTTTTAACTAAAAATAAAGAAAAGAAATATACGAGTGAACAAGTTCTTTATTATTTGAACAGGTGTTTTCTGCGTTTGGCTTTGTACACAAGATAGCTACATTTGAAAAGACTGCAGGTTTTCAGGTTGGCGAATTTGTAAATCGCACTTCTTTCGATGTGTCGTTGCCAGTATTAACCCTGTGTTTCTGTTTGCAGGCTCTGATTCAGTACACTGATGCTGATACTGCTGCTGCTGCTAGGAACGCACTGGATGGAAGAAGCATACCTAGGCAAGTAGCGCTTTTAAATTTCATGCTTTCTTCTTCACCCCATAATCAGGAATGGTGATAGGTTGGTGAATCATAAAATTGTTGATTTTCTTATGCATTTTATCCAGATACTTGTTACCAGAGCATGTTGGTGCTTGTCACTTGCGTATCTCATACTCAGCTCACAGAGATCTCAATATCAAATTTCAATCTAATCGCAGCAGGTAGGGATAGGGATTCAAGACAACTATCGTACATTGGTCCTCTGTGGTGTTTATACTTCATTTTCCTTTTATTTACTTATTTATTTTTTTGGATCCTTTTTTTTATTGGGGTTGGGCAGATATGTACTCTGTGACCTCTGATAGAATGTGAAAGCCCTTGCATATAAAACCCATCATTGTGTCTCTTGTCTGCTAATTGATATTTGATATTTGTTATTTTTTTCATGTAGATGTCTGTACAGCTTTATAGGTAAATTATAGTTGTGTTCTGATGACCCCTAAGTAGTTTTCTTGATCTTTTTCTGAATATTAAAATGGAATTCTTATCTTAATTATGAAATTACTATTTTTCTCTCTGAAGCCATTGATTCCACTAGCTAAACTTTCTGCAGTGTGGACTGTGGATAATTTGTTTGATCACATCAGAAAGTGGACTGGAGAGTAATATATAATGACATTGTTATTATTATTATTTGACAAAAATATATTGACAGTATTTTCATGGCCTCTCCATCTTTGGTAACAATTTTGATGCCAAGAATGCACAACTGCCTTTATTTGATTTACTGTCTTACAGTAATATATAACCTCCAGTTTAACTTAGTTCTTTAATCAGTTGAAAGCAGAGTTCTTCTTTAATGGTGTTTCAAAAGTTTAAATCCTTGACAAAATAAAAGTGTGTTTAAATCCTGGTTTTATGATACACAGTACATTCTGGATTCTGGAAAAAATGAATTAAGAAATGAAACATCTGTGATTCCTCTTCATTGAATCCATATGTTTGAATTTTTTTATTATTCTTGCAGCTTGGAGGGCAACTATGTTGATAAAATTTGATCTGGGTGACTGCAAAACTGAATAATTGTTAGTGAACCATAAATTTGAATAATCCTGTAAGCTTGAGATCCGAAGTAGCATCTTCTATTTTTACTATCCTTCCATTTTCAGAATTAGAATTAACAGGTTGTCTGATCTCTCTTGTGCTTTCTTGATGGTCATCTTTCGTAGTCTATGATTAAAGAAATGTTCAACACAATTCTTTTTAAGCTTTAATTCATGCATGACATCGTTTGATCATGGGCAATTAAATTTCCATTTTCTAAATGTTTTATTAGGTTTAGTCTAATGTCAATGCTTGGTTATTATTGTTGTTATTGTTGTTGTTGTTGTTATTATTATTATTTGTCTTTGTAGGGACTACACAAATCCCATGCTTCCTGTTAATCATACTGCCATAGATGGGGCATTACAGGTATGTTGTAATCCCCCATCCCCTCCTTTTACCGTAAATAATGTGTTTTGTGTTGTTTTAGTGTGTTAACAATTTATCATCTTCAGCCTGTTGTAGGTCCTGATGGGAAGAAGATAGAACCCGAGAGTAACGTGCTTTTGGCTTCAATTGAAAATATGCAGTATGCTGTCACTGTAGATGTCCTTCACACGGTTAGAATTTGGTATTTCACATTTCTCATTTTTTGTTTTGTTTTCAGATTTGTATTTGATTTATGCTCAATGCTTCTGGCATATCTGCTGCAGGTGTTCTCTGCATTTGGTACTGTGCAGAAAATTGCTATCTTCGAAAAGAATGGCCAAACTCAGGCACTAATTCAATATCCTGGTATTTATCCTTTTTTCCTCTGTTTTTTGTTATACAGTCTTTTGTTGTATTTCTCTTATGTTATCACTCTTTCTGTTTTACTCTGGCTGTCTTGTAGAATTAGGGTCCTTTTACATGCCATGTTCAACATATGAATAACAGCTCGATAGGCTTGAATCAAACTCAATTATACAAAATGGTTATGGTTATTATTATTATTATTGAAAAAAATACAAATTTCCAGAAGCTTCTCCAAAATCCTAGAGATTAGCATTTTAGGCCTTTTTGTTTTTGGTAGTTACTTATCAGATTGTTGAAAACCCATGAATGTTGCAACATCAGAGCTTTTCAACCTTATGGATTAAGAGATAACCTAATGTGTATTCACCATGCCTGACCTTTGGTTTTTCAGATGTCACAACAGCGGCAACGGCCAAGGAAGCTTTGGAGGGGCATTGCATATATGATGGTGGCTATTGTAAGCTTCATCTAACATACTCTCGTCATACTGATCTCAATGTGAAGGTATAAAAAATGTGTTTAGAGTTATGTTCATGAGGGGAGAATATGAGAAAATGGGGGGATTAAAGATAAAGATAATCTTAGAAGAAATGTGGACATTTTCTTGATCAGAAATGGTTCTGAAGTGTATGCTTCTCAAAACTTGATTGACCTTTCATAGCTATTTTATTTTTAATGTTTGAAATTTTGAATGACTATCAGTATCACTGAATCTGATGTTAGTATTAAATAAAGATTAATTTATTGTTTTTTGGTTTTAGGCCTTCAGCGACAAAAGTAGAGACTATACAGTGCCACAAGTTCCTGCAGTACCTTGGCAGAATCCTCAGGCTGGTCCTATGTATCCTGGTACTGCCCCTGCATTACAAGGTCAAGTTCTCGGAGGACAAATGCTATCTTGGGATCCAGCCCAGCAGACAGCTACGCCGAGCTATGTATCTGCACCCGGTACGTATCCCAGTCATACCTATGCAGCTCCTCCAACTCCTGCTTATCCTACTGCTGCCGCATCCTCACCTATTGCTCAGAGCAATCCGCTTGTTCATAATGCAAGTTCCATGGGAATCACTCAGCCTGGGATTCCATTGAATGTGAATTTGCAACCCGGTGGTGCTTCACCTTCAGTTCCTGCTTCGTCGCCTCTTATGCAAGCCAGCCCAATTGCTGGTGCATCACCTCCTGCTCATCAACCTTACTTTAGTTGATTATAATTTAGCCGAGTGAGAATCCGTTGCACTCTGATAGAAAAGTTTTCCCCTTTAACATCTCTAGTTGAATCTCATAATTCTGTCTCAACTGTAATTTCAGTGTCTGATAATGCCTCCTATTTATCCACGCTTTGCCGAGTATAATACTTACTGCTTGCTGGGCTTTTTTGTTCTCTTTCTGTATGCTGCATCTGCCCTAAACAATGTAAACTATGCATTTGTGGAAAACTTGTGCACAGGCCACTTATTTACAATTCACTTTTTGGTTAAACTTATTCTCATCTCTCATCCAGAATGGATCTTCTCAATTATTGTTTTGTCAAATGTGATATTTCACTGGACACTTTTTAAATGGACCAAGAGAAAACACCTGAGAAAATGTTAAATGGTAGAAGATTAGATTTAACAAAACAATTGAGAGAAAGAGGTATGGGGTGAGGAAGATTAAATTTGGTTACCCATACAATTTTAAAAGATGAAACTTTGAAGGGAGTACAAAAATCAATCTGATGGTCATTTTGTTTTAGGATCCTTTGTAAAGGTGTAAATGCACCGGCCACCAGCACCGGCCACCAGCACCGGCCACCACCCCTACGTCGACACCCACACCCACCCTTCCCTGCGTCTCCTGATTTGATTGACCTTGCCAGCAGACCTCAGTCCTCTTCCTCCGTCATTACCAGTGATTGCTCCAGTCACATTGTCCACCACTCCTCTTCTGCAGTAGCCGTTGCTGCCACAACCTCCCTCTCGACTTCACTACACCCTGCAATAGCACTCGATCACCACTCCCACTGCCCTGCTTCTAATGATACTATCTGATAACAAACCAGAGATGAATTGAACTCATTTTTCTTGGTTGAATTTAACTCCTTGATTTTCCAAACATCTGGTAGCAACTCAATCAATATTTCATTACCATAACAGAAATAGCTACCATAGCATCCTTAATTTTGTTAATCTTTTTTTATACTTATAAAATAAGTTGTTAAAATATAAAGCGAGGCCTAAATATCAATTATGAAATATGCTTGGGCATATTAGGAAAAAGTGTCGATATTTTGTTTTGATATTTGACATTGCATGTGCAGTTGCATGTCCTTTTTAGCTGTGAACACAAACGAATTCAGTTTTAGATAAAGACCGAACCTGGAAAATCTTTTCAAGAAATAACAAATCAAAGGCCAAATTGCAGTTGGATGTCTCAGCATCCATTAATTAGGGCTATTTCCTTTGTCTACGGCATCGAAGGATGCCCTTCATATCATGCCCCGCAATGTTCTTCTATTTCTTTTAATTTTCCTTTTTAGCTTCCATGTTATGTGCTTATAAACCTCACTGAGTAGTGAACATTTATATTTGGAAATTGTTACATACCCTTCTTTATATGGTGGTTTAAGATTCGTCCTTAAGTTTTTTAAATTTTAAGAATTCATTTTAGTTCATGAAATATGTGGCAAATTTTCAACTACAATAGGAGGTACCGCAATAACTCCTTTATAGTTATGTGTCATGGACCAATAGTCCAATACCTATTTATCAAATTCTTTGACAGTTTCAACTTTCAAGTCATTTATGGCATCAACTTGCAGCTCTATGTGTTGATACTTTGGAAACAAACAGAGGAATAGAGAGCAATTTGACTATCACTAAAACCAATTTAAGTTAGTTGAGTGTTCAATTCACTCGTTTATTTAAATAAATGTTGGGGGTTTGTATATCACTTTATGTATGGCAACTCATAAGCCAGCGATAACTTCTTAAATGGATGTCAGATCCACTGCAAATTAGTCTTTAGTCTGTCGAATTAAAAGATATAGTAAAAAATAATAAAAAAATTGGCTACCACGAGACTAAACTGCTTTTTGTTATATATTATGTTTCTTTTAATATATTACAGAACTATATATTATATTTCCTAATTTATATGTAATCTAAAATATTCAATTAAATATTATTTTTATATTTATTAATTTTTAATTTTCTTTTATATTCTTTCTTTCTTAAATTAATTTTTTTAATTGTACAAAAACATTAAAATAAAATACAGAGAGAAACAAATATATGATCTTACTCGTGAACACTCACATACAGTTATTTTTATATAAAGTTAGTTAAAAACTGTTAAATGATAATTTAATCAAACTTATCAAATCATCTAACGGTTTTTAAATATTACATTCAACTACTACCCTCTCTATAAAATGGTAACAAATTCATTTTCGTCAGTTCAGCTATCATTGCTCCATAAATAAATACCTTAGCATGCATGCTAGGTTAGGCAATTTGAACGCAACCCCACACATTAAACTGTTCATCGTCCTCTCTTTTACTGGCTAATACATAATGTGGAATCGAAGACTCGTTAGTCATGGCAAATTGATGATAAAGAAAAACCAAAAAAAAAGTGGGGACAACTTAATTTCAACTTATTTATTCATATATTACCCAAACAGGTTTCTCAAACCAATTAAAATATAAGATAAAGTATATTTTTCACACTAAAAATGTATTAAAATTTTTTAAAATATTTCTAAATTTTGTTTTCTTTTAGAAATTTTTTGTTTGTATTAAATATAATTTTGGCTAAATTTTAAAAAAGTTTGAGACTAATTTAATAATAACACTCGATAATTTAGAGCCATTCTTATGAAATTGTTGCTGAATTTATCATAAATTCTTAAAAAATTAGATTTTATAATATATACATTTGATGTAAATAAAAAATTTGTGATACAAATAGAAATAAAATTTAGAAGTATTTTAAAATTTTAGATAAATTTTAAGGATAAAAATATACTTTATCCTATAATTTAAAATTAATATAAGAAAAAGAATAATTTTAAAACAAAAAAAAAAACTAATTGTATGAGACACATGATTAGGTGGGTTTAAATGAAAGCACTGCACACAATGCAAGTTCTTTTTCTTTTTTCCTTTTCGTAATGATTATTGGGAAATTGAGATAATGTGATTGTGATATTCAAATAATAACAAGTTGTTTATATGAACAAGAAAAAAAAAAATATTCAAAAGAAGACTGAGAATTAATCCACCACAACATGCGAAATGAATCTTACTAGGGATGGCAACGGGTCCCCATGGGGGCGGGGACATGCCCCCTGCCCCCCGCCCCCGCCTCCATTATCCGTCCCCATCCCCGCCCCGTCCCCGCGACGGGTAACGGGGGCCCCGTATCCGCCGGGGATCCGGGTCTCCGTGGATATCCGCGGATTTTTATAAAAAATAATAAAAATTGAAAAAAAATTAGAAAAAAATTAAAAAAATAGTGTATTGTATATAATTTAGTATTTTACTTACATCAATATCTACTTTAATATTATGAATTACATGTATAGCACTCAAATACTTAACCAAAAATTCAAAATCAAAGTAAAATAATAAAAATTTCAAAATAATTATAACAAATGCTTAACCAAATCATAATAATTATAACAGAAAAAGCAAACAAAGATAATGAAGATGATAACAAATGCTTAATTATAATCATATAAATTATACTTAACAAAATCACAATACACACAAATGGGGTATTCTAGTCTTTTTACATAAACGGGGTTTAAACGGGTCTCCACGGGGCGGGGACCTCTATCCCCGCCCCCGCCCCGTTTAATATACGGGGCCCCGTCCCCCATCCCCGCGGGTACAAAATCGTCCCCATATCCGCCCCGTGACGGGTAAATCCCCGCAGATACCCGCCCCGCTGGGGATTTTTGCCATCCCTAAATCTTACATAGGAGAATTGATTAAGTGTTTCACGCCTAATATCCAATGATAAAAGTATAATACTCTGTCAAGCAAGAAAAATAAGCGATAATACTAATTTGACAACCACATCATCTTCAAAACTCAATAATTAATGGTGTCTTTGAGTGATTGTGCAAATACACTTGGCTGTTAGTATATATATATGGTGATGAACTTAACCCACTAATAATTGAGAGAAAAACAGTAACGATCAACTTTATTAATTTTGAATTCTAAAATGAGAAAGTATCTTGACCTAGTGATGACGACCCCCGTGATTTAAGCCCAAAACAAACTATCTAGATTAAACTAATTTACAAGTTCTCCTATTATTTTATTTAATTGTAATTAGGCTCCTAAATTTAAAAATTTGCAATTGGATTTCTACACTCTTAAAAATGTTAAAATTGAATGTGTTGTTTAAAGACATTAAAAGAAACAGAATATTATTATCGATAGAAAAAATTAGTAGCTAAATAGTAAGGACTTGATTAAGAGGTTAAAAAAAAAAAAAAAAAGAGGACTTGATTACATGTCTCTTCAATATCAATCACTTGAAAGAGACTACGAAAACTGCTAGGAGCCAATGGTGTCATAAAACTAAATTTAAATTAATTTTGGGATTTATTAAGAATTGAACTCTTGATTTTTTAGATATAGAATTCTAATATTATGCCATGATACCACTTATTTCAAAAATTTCAACTGATAAAAAAAGATAACACTAATGTTTATATCTTTAATACTCTTTAAACCTCTATTATACACATTGTACAAATATTCTATTGACTCCTTATACTTTCTCTTTGAGAATAGGGTGGCCAATGGCGGCATTACGTGAGAATGTGTTGATCAAGCTGTTTTTTTTTTCTTTCATTTTTTGTTTTTTTTGCGTTTGTTTTTTTGGGCTGATGGTTCTAATTTTGTTGTGTGTTTTGGAGTGAAAACTGAAATTGGATTTTTAAACTTTCTTTACTGGGTTGCTTTATGAGACTTTTATAATGTTGTGTGTATGTAGCATGTATGACTATGGCATGATAGCAAAGTTGACATAACCGATGCTGGATGCTCTGTGATTTAAAGGATTTTTTTTTTTTGGGTGTATATTGATATAGTTTAGATCGGGTAAAGTGTATTAGTTTCCTTAACGTTTATGAGACTCAATTTAATATAATAATGTATTTTATTAAAAATAAAAATTATAGTCAGTAATATATATTTGTTAATAAATTATATAAAAATATTTTTTAAATGTATCATTTTTATTATATAAAAATAATTTAGATACCTTTAAATTTTTTTTATATAATTTACTAACAAATATGTGATGATTATGTCAAGTAATTAGGTATTATATATTCTCATTAGTACATTAAAAACGTTAAGAATAAAACGTATATTTTACTCTCTAGATTTTATTCACATTTTTTTTTCTTTTCTCATTGTGTTATATATATCTAGTATTTACCAATTTAAAATATTGAAATAAATAATTTTAGAGTAAAACTAGGAAACCAAAAGCATATCAGCTAAAACCCAGCCAAATACCTTTGGATGAATTAAAAATCTCTACGAGTTAATATATATTGATGTTTCTTCTACTAAGTATCAGAATGTTTCTTTTTCATATTAAATGGATGTTCTTTTATATAATTTTTGAATTTGTGATTGTTGGAAGTGGATAGGTTAATGTGAGAAAAAAGAGGAAGGTTTTTATAGGTTTTAATTAGGTTTACTTAATCAATTTAAATTTTTTTAAATTTTGAATTTAAAAAAATTAAAATTAATTAATTATTAATATAAATTAATGTAATTTTGTTTAGTTTTTGGCTGATAAACTTTTGGTTCCTTATACTTTTTCATAATTTTATAATATCTTACCAAAATTTTTATGATTAAAAAATTTAGAGAGTTGGATTATTATTACCCTAAAAAAAGAGTTTTACATAAAACAAACAAAAGGGACAAAAACCATATACAAAATCCATATTTCAAATCCAAAAAAGCTTGTGTAATCTAAGATATATTAAGTATATAACTATTTATATCTCTCTACCTATTAGAATAAGATTAAGTTTTGACATCATATCGTAATAAAATCACTTATTATAAAAATATAGACACAACTGAATTATAAATTTTAAAATTATAAAGACCAAATTTTACAAGATTAGTGAAATCATAAGACATTTAATTAAGTAACCTTAAAAAAAATACATAAATTATAGCTGTAGTTGGATTGGTAATCTTGGTCATGGGATCCATGTTCCTTTTTCTTATGAAAATTTCATCATTGTCTCACAGATATTGACTTTGGCTTTCACACTTTCACTCGCGATCCACATTTGTGTCCTGTGCAATATATACTTCTTTCACTGTTATCTACACCCTTTATGTTCCGTTTTCAATTTTAAATTAAGCAACAGGAGGTATAAGAAATTACTTTTTGGATAGTTAACATTTGTATTTTAAATTTGGGTTTATAATTTAATGTTATAATTGTAATCTGAATTGCATTGCAAATTCAATGATATTGTACTTTAACGTACACTTGGGCAGGGATTAAAAAATTATGCCAAAAATTATATAATGTAAAATATATTATAAAAATATATCGATAAAGAATACATTTTAAAGTATAAAAAATATGTATGTATTTTTTATTAACGAAGTGATCGATTCTTTGTATCATAAAATTCATCAATAATAGAATCTGTGTTAAATTTTTCAGTAATTTTCTTTTCAATATAATTAAAAGACAATTAGTAAAAAATTTATCTTTCATTTTGTTTTTGAGTTATTCTTCATAATATTCATAACTAAAAAATATCTCTCAATTATAGTAGTTGAAACAGAAATAATTAATACCAAATAAAATAAAGAAGAATGCTCACAAGAAAAAAAAATTTCACTTTATGAGATTTGAAAAATTTTATTTAATTAAAAAATATTAACAATAATATCTTTTCAGATTTTTTTTTAATATTGTTACTTATTTTTTAGATATTAAAAATTATTAATATTTAGATTTGACTGAACTTTTATTTATATTAGAATAAATATTAAATAAATTTTTTAAAAAACTAAATCGTACTTAATAACTTATTACTATTCATTTTTTTTAAAATAATTAGGGCGAGGCGTCCGTCCCTACACTTAGGTAATTATTACTATAAAAAAAAATGATTAATATTACAAGTGAACAACAAAAGGTACACAAAATTTAACTTTTATATAAAAATAAAAAATATATATTTAATTATTAAAAAGCAGTATAAATATAATTTCAATAATATTAGAAAGATAATATCTAAAATTATCTTATATAACATAACATTTATAATTTTATACACATAATATCTGTAATTACATATTTATTAAAACTAAAATTATATAATTTTTCTAGTGATAATTAATGAATGCTAAATAAGATAATTTTAGACTATTTATACTATTTTTTATTGCCTTCGAAATATTAATTATTGATATAATTTATGTCAATTAAACCATTGATGAGACTCGACCAAAGATATGGAGCCCCACCAAGTGTTGTTCATAAGATTCTCCTCTACGGTGAGCAATTCTTTAATGCTTATTCTCCGTATCTTCTGCGGATACACCTCGTTTGAGTTTGAAGCTGTGTATTCAACTTTTATCCTCGTCTCTACTAATTTTGGTTAATAGTTATACTAATTTCGCTTTAATTTTTAATACTACACATGTTCTACTTTTTTAATCTCAAATTTTATTTCTTTTTAAAGAATCTCAAAATTGTTTTCCATTATGAATGATGGATTCATGTGAGGGTTAGTCTTTGCAAGTTGCAACCTTGTTGGCCAAAACGCCACCAAGGCAAGCGGCGGACCACCGCTCGGATAGTTATGCGGCCAAGTGCCGGTGGGCGGAGTGGGGATGTATAAAAATGGATTTTGGTTCAAAGTGAATACAAGGACGTATAAGCTAAGCGACCTTAATTTATTTTACAAGGCATGCCATTGTTATAACATGTAAAGCACGGATACTTTACGTTCCTATTATATCTACGTATTAGATATATTTTTAATACAATATTTATTGATATTCGTTTCACACATATTTTTTATATTTAATTATATTTTAATAAAAATATGAAAAAAGTTTTGTCAAATACATTTAAATATATTTAAATATTATTAATATCAGTATGTCTAGTTATATTCTTAACATATATTATTAAAATAAAAAATATTTTATATAATTAAAAAATATTAAAAAAGTTTAAAAAATTAATTTATATTTTAATACCAATAAAATATTAAAATATCATTATAATTTATCTAAAACATAATTTATATTTTATATATATTTTTTGTTTTTATATCTTATAAGAATTTAAAATTTATGTATCTACATATTCTATATTATATTGTATTCTGTATATCTATGTCAATCTCTGTATTTCCTAGGTAATAACTTATAAACAATAAAAGGAGAAAGGTATAATAATAAAACTTAGTGGATCTACGTATATATAATTGAGAGATTTATAAAAAGAAATTTGAGGATTTATTTAGATAGTTTATAAGTGTAAAATATTCCTTTTTATCCAAGAGTTAGTTTTTGAGGTTGAATTATTAAGCTTATTTAATCTCACCTTATAAATGATAATTTTTAGACATAAAAGAGGTATATTATAGATCCCATTATTAAAACTACTTGTTACTACAATAACATTTTATTTTGTTATATTTGTGGTTTAATTACTTTATTAGTCTCTATAGTTTTATTAAATTTGTAATTAGATTTTTATATTTTTTTTTTAATTGGATTCATACTGCTTTTAATTTTATAATGAGATCGTTTCTAGTATAAAAATATTAGAGTTAACTGAATATTTTTTTACAAATTAAAAGTGTTCCTGTGTGAAAATGATCTCCGAGGTATAGCTCGTTCTGTTGATATTTGAACTAGCTTTCCTTGGTGTAAAGGGGGTGGAACGTCGTCTTTTTGTGGGGAGGCGGCATTGGATACCTACAAAGAGACTCCAACGCTCAAGTAAGTATGAGTGTAAGAGAGTTTAGAGTAGAATTGGAATGAGTTGCGTACCGGCTAGTCACTTGTATATATATATATATATATTAGCTTGTGGACGGTTATTTGAATTTTCGTTAGGTTTGACAAAGTCATGCTTGCTATTATTTCGGCTGTTGGAGTTGTGGTAGCTTGGTTGGAGAGACCTGCGGGGATGTTATCTTGCTTCGCTGATTCTGATTCCGAAGTCGTTGGTTTAGTCCGATTTGAAGGGGACGGATTATAGCCCCCAAGGTCGACCTGTTTTGAGAAGCCGAGCTATAAACAGGGTGAGCTTATGCTGAGTTGTAGTTGGAAATCAAAATCAGTGTAAGCCCCTAAGGTCACCCTTGTTTATTAGTGTTTCTTAAAAGCCGGTGACCGGGGTTTGATGGGGATACCGAGGTATTGATGGACCAGATGTTGTTTGGGTATACCTCGGGATTGGTTTGATAGATTTCTATAGTTCGATTTTTATTTTTGAAGGTTTTGATATGTTTTCGCGGTAAATTTGAATTTTGTTTCTGATGTGTGTTGGGAAAGAGAGAGTGGGAATTTAATGGGATTTCTGTAATTAATGTGTGTCATGAATCGAGGCGATTTTCCTTTCTCTGTCCACGATCATTAAGTGTGTATGTTAGATGAACGGTTCTAATTTTTTTGGGGGTTTCGAAGGGTTGTGTCTATAGTGGGCTTTGAAAGAGGTTGGACCTTAGTTTGCTTTCAGTTTTTCGAATTAATCGTGAAGATGAGCAAGAAAGGTTAGGTTTTCTTTCTTATCTCGATTTTTATGTGTATACTGTTGGTCTGCTTTTTCTAATGGAAAAAGGGAAAAGTGTTGTGGGTAGGGGCGTTAGGGGTCGAGGAAAGAAATGGGTTACTGATGATGAGGATAAAATTGTTGAGGAGGTGTGGGTATGGGATCCTAGAGATCCTTTTGCATGGGTGGCAGAATCGGTTAAAGGGTATGCCTCCGTTTTTTATGACGAGCGTAGTTTGGCTCAGTTGGGTTCGTCTTCTGCATGGGTTAGGGAGGGTAGTGGTATTAAGCTTGTATTTTTGCCATGTTGTTCTTCTGATCGTGTGTACTATCGCAGGGAGGGGTTTGAATATCTCTTTATGTACAGTTTCGTTTTTGTTGATTTGGACGTGAAATTTTCTTTTTCCGAGTTTGAATGTGGGGTTTATGCAAATAAAGTGTGCGCCTTCTCAATTGCATCCGAATTCGTGGACTTTTGTTAGAGCTTTCCAGGTGTTGATGTATTGTCTTGATATGGTTCCTTCGTTAGAAGTGTTTTTTGCGTTGTTTCAATGTAAGGGTGTGAGGAAAGGGGGTTGGGTAAACTTGGCTAGTGCTCCTGGTCGTTCTATTTTTAGTCTATATAAGTCGTCGTACAAGGGTTTTAAGTCGATGTTTGTGAAAGTATCTGTTGCTATTGATGAGTTTTCGTGGTATGTAGATGACAGTTTGTTAGAAAGGTTTCCCTTGTTTTGGTCTCCGAGACCTAGGCAAATTATTGGGTTGGAGAGGATGGAATATGAAAATGAGATGTTGGTAGAGTTTTTGGTTAACAATATATCTTCTTCAAGTTTGTTATCTGTTGTGGAAATTCTGGAGTTGGAATCTGATAGTGATGCATTGTTGAGTTATATTGGTAAGTTGTTATTTTGTTTTGTTGTATATCATGTTGGTTGATTGTTGACTTAATTTGTATTCTGTTTCTTCTATAGTTGAAAAAGCTCCGAAGGTGACTTCGAACAGTTTGAGAGCATTTTTACGAACAAAGAATGTGGAGCGGCAGGGTTCGAGTAGTCATACTGTGGCTGAGAAAGGGGCAGCGGTGGATCAGCCGTCACCTGCCAAGAAGGTGAGCTATAAGAGAAAAAGGTTAGGTAAAAAAGAAAAGGTTTTGGGGGCGGCCGAGGATAAGTTCGGTGGGAAGGAGGTCGATTTAGAACAAGTAAAAAGGTTTACTGAGAACTAGAGGAATCTCCATGGGTATAGGGGGAGCAGGACTTGACCTCTCTTTGGGGTGAGCACTTCTCGTTGAGTATGGTGGCTAATGAATATTGCCAAAACCCTACTGATGTCAAGCTTGTTTAGGAAGTTGGTGATATAGGTGTTTGTCAGTATCTTCAGATAAAATATCTGTATTCATCTTGTTTTAGGGGTGTTAGTTGGTGTCTGTGTGATTCATCTTGTTGGCTGTTTCAGGTGATAGGGGCTCGGCTGATGTCGATCGGCCGAATACAGAAGCTTAAGCATGCGAGGGATTCATTTGATAAGGCGTCGGTTGACCAGCTGATGCAAGATAATTTGGAGAAGGGAAATAAGCTTCGCACTGCTCTGGATTAGGTGGATTTTTTGCAAGGGAAATTGACAGCTGCCGAGGATGCTGGAAAAAAAGTTCGCAAAGAAAAAACTGCTCTAGAGGCTAGGCTGATTGTCCTTGCTGCTGAGAAGAAGCAGCTCGAGACTGAGAAGGAGGACCATGGGCTTGAAATATTCGCTGCTGGCTTTGAGAGAGCGGTTGAGCAGGCAAAACTTCTGGCGCCTGCTGTGGATTTGTCAGCGATGGATCCTTGCAAAGTAGTTGTTGGCAATGAGTTGGTTGATGACGATGATGGTGTTGAGGGTGAGGATGAAAATCCTGATGTTTAGCTTATAGTAACTTTAGGTTTGTACTTTTGAAATTTCTGAACATATGGCCGTTTTGGCTTTGTTTGATAAGTTTGTTATGAACTGTTGACTTTTAGCCGAACAAATTTTATAATATTAGTATTGTGTTGCATGTTTCTGTTACATGTTTGTTTTTTGTGAAGAATGCTTGTTTGAATACTTCGGATTTTAGTATTGTTCTGTTGAGTGAAGTATGAGATAGAATGTTGATAATAGTAGCTATTTGTATTTGAATATGATGAATGAAAGAAGTGCAGGGTGGTGTGCCTCATTAAAACCTCTCCAGCAAAACCCTCCTTAAGGATAAAATCTGGTAGTAGGAAAAAGATTACATTACCGTGCCCGACTTATAGACTAACTGAAATAAATTCATAAAGAAGATATGTTTCAACTGTTTGGTAGGATAGTTCCATCAAGTTTTTGTAGTTTGTAGGCTCCTTTACCGATAACTTTAAGTACTCGAAATAGTCCTTCCCAGTTTGCACTTAGCTTTCCATGTCCTGGTGGTCGTCGTACGTCCTCTATTCTTCTGAGGACGAGGTCGCCTTCTGATAGTATCCTTGGTTTGAGTTTCTTGTTGTATTTCCGAGCTATAGCTCGTTTAGCTGCTAGTTGTTTTAGTGCTGACTTGTTTCGATTTTTCTCAACGAGGTCGAGCTCGATTCTTCTATTTTCGATGTTGTCGCTTTCGCTGACGTTTGTATTTCTGGGATTTTGTAAAGAGATCTCAATAGGTAACATGGCATCGCATCCGTATACTAGTCTGAAGGGGGGTTTTCTTTGTTGATAATTGTTTTGTTATGTTATAGCTCCATAGTACTTCAGGGATAAGCTCGGCCCACTCTCCTTTGGAGTCTTCGAGCTTCTTTTTAAGGCCCTGTAAAAGTATCTTATTGGCAGCCTCGGCTAAGCCATTAGTTTGTGGATGTTCAACAGAGGAGAACTATTGAACTATTTTGAAATTTTGTAAGAAGTTTGTGAACTTTTGATCTATAAATTGTCTACTGTTATTAGTAATAATGGATTGAGGAATACCGAATTGGCATAGTATGTTTTTCCATACAAAAGAAATCATCTTTTCGGAAGTTATTTTTGCCAATAGTATTGCCTCTATCCATTTTGTAAAATAATCAATGGCGACAATAAGAAATTTAACCTGGCCTGGAGCGGGTGGAAATGTTCTGAGGATGTCTAGCCCCCATTTGTTGAACGGCCAGCTCACCTTGGAAGCGTGCAACTGCTCGGCTGGATTATGGATGACTGGGGCGTGCTGTTGGCAGTGATCGCATGCTTAACTTTGTGTGTGCAATCTTGTTGTAACGTCTGCCAAAAGTAGCATGCTCGGAGGATTTTTGCGGCTAAGCTTCGTCCTCCTATATGTGTCCCGCAAACGCCTTCGTGGACTTCATCCATTGCCAGTTTGGATTCTGTTATGTTTAAGCATTTTAGGAGAGGTCTTGTGAAGCCTCTCTTATATAGCTCGTCACCGGTAGTGTGTAGAAACTTGCCCTCCTTCTGAATTTTCGTTTATTTTGGATGTTCTCAGGGACTTGACCTGTTTGTAGGTAGTGTATTAAGGGCGTCCGCCAGTCTTCTTCCTGTGAGATACTTAAAATTGTTGTTAGCATAATACTTGGTTCGTCAAGTGTTAGTTGAGATAATATTGGTGCCTTGTTTAAATTTCTTGTGGTGGCTAATTTTGAGAGGACATCTGCTTTATCATTTTGTTCCCGAGGTATGTGGGATATATTAAATTCCTGAAATCCATTAATAAGGCTTTTGATGATAGTGATGTACTTTTCTAAAAGTGGATCCTTTACCTGGAAGTTACCTGTTACCTATTGTACGACAAGCAAGGAGTCACATTTGACATTTAGCTGTGATATGCCTATCGTGCGGGCTAGCCGTAGTCCTGCTATTAGTGCTTCGTATTCTGTCTGGTTATTGCTTGCACGGAAAGTGAATTGTAGGGATTGTTCTAATGTTGTTCCTTGTTCGTCTTCAAGTAGTATTCCCGCTCTAGAACCCTTACTGTTTGATGCTCCGTCGACGTATAGTGTCCATGTGTTGCTATTAGGATCTTTTTCTTCTAACGTGAGTTCTGCAATGAAGTTGGTCAGTGATTGTGATTTGATGGCCCTTCGGAACTGGTATTGGATGTCATATTCTGATAATTTGATTGATCATTTGATTAATCTTCCTGCTAGTTTAGGTTTTGTCACTATCTGTCTTAATGGTTATTCGGTTCTAACCACAATGGTATGGCTTTGGAAGTAGTGCCTCAATCATATGGCTGTTGTTACAAGAGCCAGAGCTAGTTTTTCTAGCTTCGGGTATCGGACCTCAGCGTTCTGAAGGGATCTGCTAACGAAATATACTGGGTGTTGTTGCTTTCCTGTTTCTGTTACTAGGGCAGAGCTAACAGCATGATTAGTAACAGATAAATAGAGAGAAAGTGGTTTACTAACCTCTGGTGTTCAAAGGATTGGCGGTTCTAATAGTATGGTTTTGAGCTCAGCGAAGGCTTCCTCGCAGTCTTTGGTCCACTTGAACTTTTGTTGTTTCCTGAGAGTCTTGAAGAAATAGTGTGATAGGTGAGCTATGTGGGGTAAGAATCTGGCCAGTGCTGCGAGTCGGTCAGTTAACTGTTGGACTTCCTTTATTGTCTGTGGGCTTCTCATGTTTAGGATTGCTTGGCATTTTTCGGGGTTGGCTTCTATACCTCGGCAAGTTAGTATGAAGCCGAGGAATTTGCTGCTTTGAACTCTGAAAGCGCATTTTTCTGGTCTGAGCTTCATGTTGTATCTTCGGAGTTGCTGGAATGTTTCTTTTAAATCATTGACGTGTTCTGCCGTATGTGTGGATTTCACTACCATGTTGTTAATATAGACTTCTATGTTTTGGCCAATTTGGTTTGTGAAAATTTTGTCCATAAGTCTTTGATCAGTAGCACCTGCATTTTTTAGTCCAAACAGCATAATCATATAGCAAAAATTACCAATGTCAGTGATAAAAGCAGTTTTATCCTGGTCACCCTCATGCATTAGTATTTGGTTATAGCCAGAATAGGCATCCATGAAACTTAAACATTGAAAACCCGAAGAACTATCAACAAGTTTATTAATGCAAAGGAGGGGGTACGCGTCCTTAGGGCAGGCCTTGTTAAGGTCTGTATAGTCCACACACATCCTCCACTTACCATTGTTCTTTTTTACCATTACCACGTTGGCTAACCAGGTGGAGTATCTGAGCTCTTTGATGAAGCCATCGTTGAGTAATTTTTGGGTTTCTTCCAGGGAGGCTGCTCTCTTGTCTGTGCCGAGGTGTCTATTATTTTGAGCTATAGGTCGGATCGATGGATTGATAGCTAGCTTGTGACAGATGACGTTGGGGTCTATCCCTGGTATGTCTGCCGGGGTCCATGCGAACAGGTCGACATTTTGTCTTAGTAGCTCAGCTAATTGATCATGTTCTTCATTTTTTAGTGGGTTGCCGATGTATGTATACTTTGTTTCTTCGCTTGTTAGCTGAATTTTTGTAAGGTCGTCGGTTGGCATTGGCCGTTCCTGATGGTTGGTCCTTGGGTCCAGCTCGCCCAGGGGGATAATTGTTCCGAATTATATACTGTCTGGACATACTATTGCTTGGATTGTTTTGCTTGTTCGTTCTTCAGGCTGGCGTTATAGTACTGCCTGGCTTCCTTCTGGTCTCCATGGATAGTTACGACTTTATTATCCTGTGAAAGGAACTTAACACACAAATGCACGGTAGAAACAATAGCATTGAATGCATTCAAGGAAGGTCTACCCAAAATGATATTATAAGGGCTTTTGCAATCCACGACAAGGTATTGTATGTCTATTGTTTTATTGTCAGTATACTCTCCAAAAGTAGTTTGTAACCAAATGTAACCTCGGATGGAGACGCGCTCACCTGAGAAGCCTACCAGTTCTCCGGATGAGGGTTGGAGGCTCTTGTCACTCAGTTTCATCTTTTGAAATGTTGAATAGAACAACACGTCCGTGCTGCTTCCTGGATCCATCAGGATCTTCTTTACTAGTGGCTCTCCGACTTGTGCTGTGATGACGATGGGGTCGTCCAGGTTTCGATCAGTTGCCTTATCGTCTTTAGGGACAAATGAAATCTCTGGTTTGTCGCTGTTGATAGGTTGGGATGGAGTTGACTTTGTCATAGTCATCATAGCTCGGTATGACCTTTTTCTTGCCGAGTTTGTGCATCCGCCACCTGCAAAACCACAAGAAATCCAATTTATTATTCTGCGTGGTGGATTGATATCACTATCTACCTTTTTCCCTTTATCTCGAGAATTATCAGTTGTTTTGGATTGCTGGCCGAGGTCTTCTGTATTTCGCTTTCGTCTGCGGCTGTCGATATACTTGTCCAATAGTCCTTGTCGGGCTAGTTTCTCAAGAACATCTTTTGCTATTACGCAGTCGTCTGTGGTGTGGCCATACTTCTGGTGGAAAGTGCAGTATTTAGATTTGTCCACATATCGCTGGTCTTGATATGTACCAGCCCTGTTTGGGGGTTTGATGAGTTTTGAATGCATGATGTCTTTTATAATGTCCTCCCTTTTTGTATTAAGGGGGTGTAACTGTCGAATTCAGGTGTTAGTCTGAACGATCTCTGGTCCGTTCTGCTGTTTGATTGTCTGTTTCGCCTTTCCTCCTCTCTGTTTGAGGTAGATTTTTTTGCTCTTAACAGTGCTCGAAATTCCTCAATTTTGATCTGGGTTGTTGCTTTTTCTCGGAACTCGGCCAGAGTCTTTGGCTTTGCTATGACTATGGACTCTTGGGATTTCCCTGGATGGAGATCGCTTTTGAGGGCGTGGAGATGGACTTCAGGGTTCAGGTTGGGTATTTCATTGGTCACTTCCACGAACCTGGTCATGTAATCTTTCAGGCTTTCATTCGGCCCTTGCTTGATGGTGCTCAGATAGTCAAAGTTGTGGACGTATATTTTAGACGCGGCGAAATGATTGACAAACTGGTTGGCCAGCTCATCAAAGTTTGAGATGGAACCTTCGGGGAGGTTGGAGAACCAAATTAAGGCAGCTTCGTCTAGAAAGGTTGGGAAAGTGCAACATAAAATTAGGTCAGATTCTTTGTTCATAAACACCATGGCATGGAATTTAGTGACATGGACGTTTGGGTCTCCTATTCCTTGGTAGGGTTTTAGAGTCGAAGGCAGGGTGAAATTTTTGGGCATTTCGAAGCTCATGACTTCCTTTGTGAAGGGGTTGGTTCTTTTGGTGATTGTTTTTGTGGTTTTGGGGATGGTATGTTTAGTTTTCGATGTATGTTCATCATTGTTGTTTCTATTTTCGGTGTTCTTGTGTTCTCCTCCTTTGCTACGGTCATGCTCCATCTGGTACAAGAATTCGGCCATTTTCTGGTTTTTGGCCCTGAGGGCCTCATTGATTGCTAGGATTTCGGCTTGATTGGTGCTTGAAGGAGCGTGACTGTGTTCATCTGCCATGCGCCGTTGCCTGCAAAAAAGAATGAAAGATATATAGAGTGAAGTGCTATGGGGTTAGAAAAATTGTGGGGCCCACGGTGGGCGCCAAATGTTCCTGTGTGAAATTTATCTCTGAGATATAGCTTGTTCTGTTGATACTTGAATTACCTTTCCTTGGTGTAAAGGGGATGGAACGTCATTTTCTTGTGGGGAGGCGGCGTTGGGTACCTGCAAAGGGACTCCAACGCTCAAGTAAGTATGAGTTTAAGAGAGTCCAGAGTAGAATTGGAATGAGTTGCGTACCTGTGACTAGGCTAGTCACCTGTATATATATTATTAGCTTGTGGACGGTTATTTGAATTTCCGTTAAGTTTGACAAAGTCATGCTTGATATTATTTCGGCTGTTGGAGTTGTGGTAACTTGGTTGGAGAGATCTGCGGGGAAGTTATCTTGCTTTGTTGATTTTGATTTCGGAGTCGTTGGTTTAGTCCGATTTGAAGAGGACGGATCAAAAAGTATTTACAATTAAGAACCTAATTAGATCTTTAACTACATATTTTTAAGAGAAATATTCTGTTAATTTTAATATTTTTGACATGAAAATAACCGAATTATAAAATTAAAAGCAATATATAGACCCAATTAAAAAGAAAAAAATTATAGGAATTTAATAAAACTATAAAACTAACAAATAGAGAATAATTAAACCTATATTTGCTACTTTGACATTTCAATAAAAATATTTATTGTAGAAAAAAATTGTTTTGAAATTTTCAATATTGTACATTTCCCACAAAACCATGTGTTCCCAAATTGAAATGAAGAAAGATAAGTATATTGCAAATTGATGAGTGTAGGTGCATGGTAGGGCTAAGCTAAGAGTCATTGTTCTTCATTCCCATGTGGAAAAGTATCGTAATTAAGCTTGTCTGAAATTGACCCCATATTTCTAAAATTTCTTATGTTGCCATAGAAACCCTGCCGACGATTTGAACTTCTAGTCACGTTTGTCTACCTTAATAAAATTCAAATATCTATATACACATATTTTAAAGAGTTAGATCAAATGATAGTGTTAATTTAAGCAAAATTATATCATTTATAACTCTTTATAAGATGTAGATTTTTTTTATCCAATTATTGAATCACAATAACTTAACCAGAATGAAGATCATATATATATGTCAAATTTCATAGAAAATGGACATCAATAAGTTATATATATATAACAAATCAAAAGTCTTAAGTTGATTTTATATAAATTTACAAAAGGTATAACAAATTGTTGTATCATAAGTTTATATGTTTTAGTCATTTATAGAAAATTTTTACGTCAATTCAAAATGATCTATTATTTTAATTTTATATATTTAAAAATTAACGTAATACATTTATTATTATAATTATTATTGTTGTGTAATAAACTAAGTATTTTTCAACTACAGATTTGTTGATATCTGATTTTAATAAAATTTGATATATGTTAATTACTATATTATATATTATCGTGATTCAATGCGATCCGATTAATAAAATATATATCTTATAAAAAAAATCATGAAGACAACTTTGTCCTATGAAGTACGAACATTTTTTTGATTTGTTGTCTCTGTATCAGATATATTTTAGACACGATAATACATTGATGATATTCGTCAGACATGTCTATTTTTTGTGTCCAACTGTGTCTTAATAAAAAATAAAAAATTTTTTTTTAGACACACCTAAATATCCCAATATATCAGTATATTCAGTCTTATTTTTAATATATATTTTTAAAATGAGTTTAGAAATAGTATATATTATTAATTATTAAAAAAATATATTTTAAATACTTTATATAATTAAAAAAATATATTAAAAATAATTAAAAATTTAATTTATATTTTAACATCAATCAAATACTAAAATATCATTATAATTTATCTAAAAATTATTTTATATTTTATATATATATCGTATCCTCGTGTCTTATAAAAATTTTAAATTTAAATATTTACATATTTCATATTGGATCATATTCTGTGTGTAAACTTTGCCAAAGAGAAATAAGGATATATCTATTAATGCAATGGCTAGGACACCATGAAATTTAATTTATTGCCTTCATTTTTATAGATATACGTGTGTAATGGCATGGATATGGTACGGTATACCTAACAATATGCATTGTGGTCTACACCCTGCATGTGTGGATATTCTATTCATAATTTCATATACCACACCACATGTTTCTTTTTAATGTCTAAGCAACTTTGCTTTCATTTTAGCCAAACATACACGTTCTTTGCAAATTTTAGGAAGAATAATGTACTCTTATATACTATATAGTGTATACACATTTTCTTATAGTATTTAGTTAAATTTATTCTTCTAAACAATTAAAATGTAATTTTTTTATGCAATTATATGTAATTGAATGTCAGTATATAAAATATAATTAATATATAGAATTTAAGTCTATATGGACAAGAATACCCCTTCAAAAACAATAATATATACTTAAGAGATATATGAATTTTAATCACACACACACACCTCTATATATATATATATATATAAGACAAAGAAAAAAAATCAGATATTTATCTTCTTTTCCAAATAAAACGCACGGACTGATTCAATTATTTTAAATTTCTTAGAAGTTAGAATGACTTGGGGCTTTTTTTTTTTTTCCTAGAATGACTTAGTTTGATCTTGTAATTCTTTCTCCGGATTATTTATTAAAAATATAATTAAAATACCTAATTATAGTATCGATTAACAATATACATTATTAAAGATATAATTATTTATGTATATTTTTTTATTAATTTAAATTTTTAAAAAAATAATTTTATGATATAGTATTAGAATTTGTGTAATAAAAAAATTTAAAATTCAATTTGTGTTAGACTTCAAAAAATAAAATAAAATAATGTTTACGTCTTTTAAAAATATATTAAAAAGATAATTATTTATATATTTTTATCATTTTAATTTAAAAAAAAAGTAATTTCATGACACATACTACATTTAGGACATGGAATGGTGGTGTGATATATATTATACTAGTTGCTATATTTTTTATGATGTATCATTTGTGATGTGGATTTGATTTGATTAAGATGGCATATATATAGTTTGATATCAATTGCACCATGTTGAAACCACTATGTGCTTTCTAATTCATATTCAGCAATTTTACGCACATTGTATTATAATATTCATGACCCTGACTCCCCTTACATAAAGTTAGGTTGCCACTACCTTATTTTAAAAAAGAAAAAATTAAAAGAAACGGGAAAAAATATATTAAAATAAAATGAGGAGCTGACTACTCATGGAAAATAAGAGGAATATATATGGACCACTTTTGTATTGTGCATATCTATTTTTGTATATTTTTTACATTTAGTATTAAAAATGAGAGGCCTGTTACACATATAAATTTTTTTGGTTTACAAATCTTACAAGATGGTACAAGTCCAACAAAAAACACGCATTACACTCCCACTTCCTGTTTCCAAAGCGCGCTACTCACCATGCATTATAAACGACTATTTTTCTTCTTCCTCCATGAAAACGAGTTTCTTGCCAAATTTGAAGATAATGAAACTTTAGGAATACACCCAAACGATTACAGAAAATACACCCAAACGGTTACAGGAATTCATCCAAACGATTATAGAAATACACCCAAATGATTACAGAAATACACCCAAAGGATTACAAAAACTACACCCAAAGGATTTAAGAAATACACCCAAAATTCGTTATAGTACACCTTATGCATAATTCAGAACTCTTTCTCTTTCTTCTCCTCATCTTCTGCTGCTTCTTTTTCTTCAAAAATGATTTCAAAGCTTGATGTAAAAAAATAATGGAAATCGAGAATAACGAAAAAAGAAAACAGAGAGAAAAGCACGTAAATGAAGAAGGAGAAAGAGAAGGCAAGAAACAAAAGAAAAGAAGAAGAAGAACGTGCTGCAAGAAGAAGAAGAAGGTGCAGTGAAAACGTGCGGTAACGGTTGAAGAAGGAGAAAGAAAAGGCAAGAAACGAAAGAAAAGAAGAAGAAGAAGAAGAGGAAGAGGAAGAAGAACGTGCAGCAAGAAGAAGAAGAAGGTGCAGTGAAAACGTGCAATAATGGTTGAAGAAGGAGAAAGAGAATGCAAGAAACGAAAGAAAATAAGAAAAAGAGTAAGAGGAAGAAGAACGTGCGTAAGAAGAAGAAGAATGTGCACTTGTAAAGACTTGTATAAAAAACGCTTGTACGTGAAGAATTTCTCTAAAAATAATTGATAAAAAAGTGAAAAAAATTAAAAAAAATTTATACTATAAAAAAGATTAAAAAAATTATATAAATATTATTTTTCGGAAAACAATAGGAGGAAAGAATTATGACAAAGAATATACTAGTGGAAAACTCAATAATTAAAATTATGTTGTTCTGTAATTTATGCTCATTTCGTTTATTTACATACTCACTCATTCAGAGAGAATGAAACTTCTATGTATAGTAGTTACTAGTTTTGGGTTGTAGCACATATATAAATTGTGCTACTTTCTTACACTTTTATTCCAAGAAATAGGGACTCTATTCTATTAACCACTTACAAGGACTCTGTTTTTTAATAACAAAACAAAAGAAAAAAAAATACATTCATTGTTAAAAGAATTAGTATCAAAATAGTAATAGTTACTATAAAAAAATATAGATGCAGCAGAATTCAATTAATTTTACAAGTTTACGTATATATTAGTTTGTTGTTAACAAAAACAAGAAACAAAAGATAACTCACTTATATGCCACCCTCATTTTCTCTTTAAGTATTAAGGCTAATTATATTGCCTAAATGGGGCTCTCTTTTTTATTTTTATTTTTCAGTGTCTCAGTGGAATGTATTCCAGGTTTAGGGGGAAAATCAAAATGGGAATAAGGATGTGGAAATCTGAATAATCTTAAGAAGCGTGAGTGAAGGAATACCTCCCAGAAAAGTGGGATTTCAAATTGTAGAATATTTATTTAGGGCAAATTACAACGACGTCCCTTGAAATTTAATGAACTTCACCATTATTAGTCTTTTTATTTGTTCCTTTTATTTATATAAAAAAAAATACCCCATGAATAAAAAAAAATCTACTACGTACTAAACTAATCATTACCAATTTGTGTATATATATATATATATATATATATATATATATATATATATATATATATATATATATATATATATATATATATATATTACATATTTTTCAAATAAAATAATCAAATCTATTACAGTAAAATAATTCATTTTTTACAACATAATTAAATTTCTTTATAAACATCATGTCTATATAACTTTTGTATACTGATGATAGTGTAAAATAATTTTGTATATATATTCAATTAATATTATTATATCATCAAAAATAACCTCAACATTACTATTTAAAAAGTTATCTAAACACATCAATTTGATCGGATAATTGTCTAAAATTTTGTACATTCGACCAATATTTAAAATTTTAAAACTAATTAGTGGCTATTTTTTTATGTGAAATCTCCTTTTGGCAGTTTAGTGTTAGATTTATAATTAATGTTATTATTGGGACTAACTAGTTCTAGCTTCTAAAAAGTTTAATATCCAAAATTGGTTGTTAATAATTTTCATTTCGGATAAATTATTTCTTAATAACAAAATTTTTGACAAATTGGTTTTTATATTATTTTAGAATATTAGATAAATTATTTTCTAATAAAACAAAAAGATAAATTAGTTCTTAATCTTTTAAAAAAAAGGCAAATTATACTATGATGTTTCTAAAAAATAATATAGCTGAGGAATTCAATCGTCAAAAATTTTAAAGATAAAAGGCTAATTTTAGCCTCTTATTTTATTAGAAACTAATTTAGTTAATACTCTAAAATATCAAGGATCAATTTATCAAAATTTTAGAGACTAATTTATTCAAAATAAAAATGGTTAGAATCAAATAACTTATTATTAATATTTTTTGCTTATAAACACTTTAATCAATAAAACAGGTACTCTAAAATTTCAAACAAGTGCAACTTAATTTTAATCTATGACTAAAATATCTACAGTCAAATACTGTAACTTGTAGTCTTGTATGTACCTTACTACCTTATTAGTAAATATAACGTTAGAGATCGACAAAATTTGTTGTTTTTTGGCCAATATTTACTATTTAAGTCAAGGTTAAAAAGTATATTATTAAATTATCGAACTAAATGAATTGAACTTATGAATAAAAATATTAGTCAAAAATAATAAATTTTAATGGCAATAATTGGACAAAAGTTTAATATATATATAATTTAATTTTAATGTATTATTAGTATAAAGTAATTGTATATGAACATTCAATTACGTAATGCCACATTAGTAAAAATAATTTTTTTATATCCAAAAAAATAAATATGATTGCACAACTATATAAAATATTTTACACGATTAGTACATCAAAATTAAACTCATATAAATATTAGAGTTTCCACTATTTCAAAAAAAAAAACAAAAACAAAAACAAAAAGCGCACCCTTAAATGTACGAATATCATTTTTCTTAGTTTTACATATAGGGACGGATCTATATACATTGTAGCGGGGCACTTGCCTCCGCTACAACTTTGAAATTTTTTTTAGTAGTATGTGATAATAATATTTATTTGTCCCTATTAAATTATTGAATTTGACCTCACAATAATTTTTTACTTAATTTTTGGTACTTAATAGTTAATTTAAGAATTTCATATTAGATGTTTATTAGAATGATCAATTCTTAATTTAAATGAGATTAATGTTCTTTCTTAGAAATAAGCTCAAAAGATATTGTTTATCTTTTTTAAAATTAGTTTTAGTTTTTCCTGTAGCAACTACATTAATTAAAAGAATTTCTTTAACTTGAAAATTAGCTTTTTATTGTATGAGAAGTGAATTTTTAAATAATTGTTTAGTGATTTATATAGAAAGAGAAACATTTCGATTGTATTATTAAAAAAAAAACTCAATTTTTTAAAAAATATGAAACCTAAAAAATAGAATTCTAAGTTATATATTATTATTATTTAAATTATTATTTTAGTGTTTTAATTTGTAAATTATATATTTTGAAAGTTAATCATATTTTACAATAACAAAATATAATTATAACAATAATTATGCTATATGTACATAAAAAGTAACTACTCGTATAAAATACATATTAAAATATAAAATACACATTGAAAATAAATTAAACAATAAATATATTTATACACAAATACAATGGTTAATGAATAATTTGATAGTTAATTTTATGTATATATAATAGTTTTATTATAAAATTATTAAAATTTATCTATCTTGTGTCTTAAAATACATATTAAGATTATAAATTGAGAATATTTTTATTGAAAATTCAAAAAATTTAAATTTTTAATGTATTTATTACATGAAAAAATTTAAATTTTACTAATAATAAGTTTATCATATGCTTTTAGAATACATATTAACTAAACCTAAATTATTATTATGTTATATATATTTTGCCCCACTATCAAAATTTTATTGATCTGCCACTGTTTACATAAGATAAAATAAAGCAGAGATTCTAGTAAAATTTGAGTCCCAAGAACACTATAGTAACCCTTGTGAGTTTCTCACATAGTCATTTTGAATATGTTGCAATTTGCATGCATGGTCCCAAAATGTGTCAGGTCTTGATGTTGACTGACCTCTCTATTTATTCAGTCTACAACTCGCCCCTCAATTTCCTCAAACCCAACTTCTTCTTTCATCAATCTAACTTAACTCCCTGCTTCTTAAGTAATTAACTACCTTCCCTTATTATTCTTTCTTTTAATTGCTCATTTTGTGAATATTCTAATTTTAATTTGTGCAGGGAAATTGATGGCTCTTCTTGGGTTCCTTCTTCTGGTGTTTATCTCCATGCTCTCATATGTTAGTGCCTATGGATATGGTGGTTGGATCAATGCACATGCCACATTCTATGGTGGTAGTGATGCTTCTGGAACAATGGGTATGCATAACTTTGTGTTTCAGTTTCTGCAATTAGTTGCATAATATTCCTTCTATTTCTTTTTAATCTCATAGTCATATTTATGCTACATATATAACCTCTCTGTTAAATAACATTGGTCACTTTTTTTTATCCAAAATTAGTTTTGTTAACATAAATTGTTTGATTAGTTTAATTTAAATTTTTTTCACTTATACTCCTTTTATATTAATTATAGTAAACTTAATTAAGCAACCAATGCACTATGTATTTATTAATAAGATTCAAGGTTACAAACTTAAAATACTCTAAACATGAGTTTAATTTTGATGCACGAACAGTGTAAAACGTTTTACACAGTCGTGCAATCACATCTGTTCTTTTGGATGATCATTTACGCTATTAACGTGAAAGGTGGTTTTTTTACTAACGTGACATTATGTAATTAGATGTTAAATATATTCAAATACATTAATATAAAAGAAACAATCATAATGCATGTACACTAAAATTAGTAGGTAACCAAAAGAATACAGAATACCAATTAAGAGGCTCTAATTTGTATGACATGATGTGAAAATGAAGGTGGAGCTTGTGGATATGGAAACTTGTACAGCCAAGGGTATGGGACAAACACAGCAGCACTAAGCACAGCATTGTTCAACAATGGATTAAGCTGTGGAGCATGTTATGAAATAAGGTGTGCAAATGACCCACAGTGGTGTTCTCCTGCCTCAATTGTAGTAACCGCCACTAACTTCTGCCCCCCTGGTGGTTGGTGTGACCCTCCAAATCACCATTTTGATCTCTCTCAGCCTGTTTTTCAGCAAATTGCTCAGTATAAAGCTGGCGTTGTTCCTGTCATTTACAGAAGGTTATTCTAATATTCACTTTAATTAACTTGCTGTATGGGATTATGATGTTAACTAATTATGAATTTAGATTTGAGTATGTGAATTATGTGTTATGATTCAAGTCCACTATAGGTGTATTATAATTACTCTTTATACATTTAAACTTTTTTATGAAATAAGATGATAATATATATAATGCACACCAAACACTCTTGTAAATATAATATTACATAGGGTAAAGTATGTTTTTTATTTCTAGCGTTTGGTATTTTTTTTTTTCTAAAAATATTTCTGTTGTTTAATTTTATTTAATTTTGTATAATATTTTTTATTTATATCAAAATTATCACTGGAGATTAATTCCATCTAAAAATATTAAAGACAATTGAATGAATTGATAACATTAAAAATAAAATTAAATGAAATTAAACATTATGGGATATTTTTGAAAAAAAAAGTTGCATATATTAAGAAAAAAACATACTTTAGAACTTTACCCTATTAAATATGGTTGTAAATAAATTTTTTATGACTTCTGAAATATTTTTAGTCTTTCCTTTTAAATGATTATAAACTTTTGGTCATATGATGTGCAAAATATAATCCGTACTCAATATTAACTTTTTAAGTCTTCTGAAATATTAATTTTATAGACCCAACAAAATTTTTTTTCTTCCTTTTTGATGGATTTTGTTTGTAGGGTGAGGTGCAAGAGAAGAGGGGGAATAAGGTTCACCATAAATGGCCACCCATACTTCAATTTAGTCCTAGTAACAAATGTTGGAGGTGCTGGTGATGTGCATGGTGTAGCCATCAAAGGTTCAAGAACTAGATGGCAAGCAATGTCAAGAAACTGGGGGCAAAATTGGCAAAGCAACTCTTACTTGAATGGACAAAGCCTTTCATTTGTAGTTACCACAAGTAATGGCCACAGTGTGGTATCTTACAATGTTGCCCCTCCAAGTTGGTCCTTTGGACAGACCTACACTGGAAGACAATTCCCTTAAATTTACTAACCTAACCTTTTGGTTATTGGACCATCCTCCTTCATAAAGTGTTAGTAGCAATATATGACGAGATTGATATATCATCTATAAAGTACTAAGCTATAGTTGAAATAGAATAGTCTTAGATGGGTCAATATTTATTAATTGGGCCAAAGTGAAGAAGGTTAATAATTAAGTACCCTTCTTCTTAGTATATTTTGTTTGTATTTTCAAGGTTTTATAATTTTGTAGATGGAACTTATGGTAATTAGCAGAAGAAATCTATCAAAAGAAGTAGATAAAATCTAAATAGGCAAAATAAAAGAGAAACTAGGTGTGAGGTTTTATATGCCATATTGCAAATGTGAGGATGCCAATTGATGAAGATCCTTTTGCAAATTGGATTCCTACAATTATTATTGGGAAATATCAAGGATATGAAAATTATTATTGTTAGTATGTTTTTTCGTACTTTGATTAGATTTTATTACTATTTATTTAATGCAAAATGTAAGTATATATTTCATTGTTACATATAGTTTGAAATTTAGAATTAAAAAAACAGAAAGAAAATAATAAGAATAGTAATTTAATACCTATTATAAGGAAGATAAGGATGAATAAATAAATTGAGTTTTAGTAATTATTTTGTATCTCAAAATTTTACCGTTATTTTTAATATAAAAAACAAACACATAGATGGGTCAATATTTTTTTTTTTTGAACAAAGAAAAGCTCAACACATTAAAGTGATCCCTTAAATAGAGTTCAGATCCGCGACGGATTAGTCCTTAACCTGTCGTGTTGGAGGATACCGTTTGGGTAAACAAAAAAAAAACACATTAAAGTGATGGGTCAATATTTATTAATTTGGCCAAAGTGAAGAAGGTTAATTATTAAGTACCCTTTTTAGTATACTTTATTTGTATTTTCAAGTTTTTTATTTTAATTTTGCAGATGTTACCTATGCTAATTAGCAGATGAAATCTACCAAAAGAACTATATAAAATCTAGAGGCAAAATGAAAGAGGAATAAAAGTTTTCTATTTGAGAATAGGTTATTAGCTAGCTGTGAGGTTTTGCAATGTGAAGATGTCAATTGAAGATCCTTTTGCAAATTGGATTCCTACAAATCTACAATTATATAGTATATTGGGAAATACTAAATTATTGTTAGTATGCTCTTTTTGTTCACCGCAATTTGGAACAGCCTCGTTTAATTCCAAAGTAAGCCACAGCTACACTGTAGAATATAGTATTCATTATTAAACATTAAACGCTACCTAGTATGCATATGCGTTATTAAGATTATGTAGAACATATTTCATATCTTTATACACAAGTTCCACTTTTCAATTTACAACCACACTTGCATTTTACTAAATTGAAACCACAAGGAGATTGAATGCTCTTATAACTCTTACTGGATTCAATGTTTTAATTCATGTTCCTACAAGGGGCCAAGGGATCAAAGTTTGGCCAGAATGGAAGAAACAGAACAAAAACTGTTGGTGTTCTTTGGCATGACAATATCCAAAAGACCAAAATCCAAAATACAACCAAAATTAACTTTGTTCTCGGCTCAAAGTCCCTCAAAGAACCTAATGTGATCTTCAAAAGTCTCTCCATGTCTTATTTTGCTCACAGATCCATCATCCTCAACCTAAAATATACACAATAATACATTTTTGTTCATAATATTTAAAAAAAAATCAAAGAATAACTTAATGTAAACCTCATACAAACATGAGTACATGACATGAGCTATCGCAAAAAATTGTATTACTTTCCCTAATTTATTTCCTTGATGTACAGCATTCAAATTATTTTACTCAAGGCCTTGGAAAAAATTTAGAGAGCATTAAGAAGGATCTTATTTGACAGTGATTTAATAATAAAATGCATTGTATTTTCATTACGAATATCAACGTGCATTATCCACCCAAAATACCGTACTTTGCGCCCCATAAAACATAAAACATAAAACAAGCAAATAAAAATAAGAAAAAGCATTTCCATACCCAATATTCAGGAGGCCTCATCTTTAGATTGTATGTTGATGCCATGCTCATGCAGTAAGCACCAGCATCATGAACAACCAGACCAGCACCCTGCAGGTGAAACTCGGTTTTAGATGGTACACTATCAACAAGTTGTCATTTTTGTCATAATCATCAGTCACTAGTTATGTTAGTATAATAGTATATTATTTATCGTGCAAATATTAAATATAGGACTTATGCGTTGTATCACCTTGGCTGGAGTTGGGAGTTCTCTTCCTTTCCCTAAGAAATCTGCAGACTCACAGACAGGCCCAACAACATCAAAGGTCAATATCTCAGCATCTGCTGTGGCGGGGGAAACCAGCTCTATATGCTGCAATTGAAAAATGAGATGTCAATGAACATTTATGGAAAAGAAATTGAACGTGTTTATCTTAAGTATTATAAACTACCAAGTTGAAGAAACAGAACAATATGAGTGCCCTTTGGCCGGAGAGATTCAACCCTCAAAGTTACAAGATTGTTTGTAAGCTTTAAAGTAATGCAGAGATTGACATCCACAACAAACAATAATATATTAATATGTGAATTTCTCATAGGCGTAGCACATCATGTTATTTAAAAGCATATGTACTATGATCTAGGACTTTTTATTGGTCTCCAAATTATCCATAGGACAAAGGAGCAAGCCATCAGAAAGAAAATTTTATGAATAAAACAATGTGTTACATACATTTGATAATACAAGAGTAGCTTGCTTGAACAAAATTACCTGGTAAGCATCATACAAACTAGGACGAATAAGTTCAGCCATGCTTCCGTCAATCACAACAAAGTTTTTGGACCCATTAGTTTTGACACCTGTCACCCGGTTAACTAAACAGCAGGTGTTTGCAATAAGTGATCTCCCTGGTTCAATGATGAGATTGAGATCACGGGAAAGAACAAGCTCCCGTACCTATGTGAATCGTGAAAACGGGAATTAGCAGGGCTACTTGAGGTGTGCAAGTAAATAATATAATACTACTTATTCTATGATAAGGAGTGTTAAATTAATTGGCATTATTAAGAACAAAGCTGCTGACCAACGATTTTTAACATACACAATCATGAATATGCAAGCACCTTTTGTAGCAACATTTACCACATGTATACCAAGGTAAATGCACGAGACAACTGAGAGAAGACATCGAATAATGAAAAATATGATATGATACATTGAGTCCTTAGCAACTAGCACTAGTGTGCCTTTCATCGACTTATTTTCGAATAAGGGAACAAATTTCTCTATTCTCTCATACTGTTATTGTATATAATTATTAAACTTATACTAATGTGACAGCTCTCCAAGGGATGATTTTCCACATGTCCATGCATGGTACATAATGCTTCATTTTTTATCATATTATATTGGCAATGCCAATTTATCGCAAAAATAATGTGATAAATAATGCATGAGATATGGGTGCGGTACTCACAGTATCAATGAGATCCCTTGGGGTCGGAAGGACAGCATCAGAATGATAATAGTCTATCCCAAGTCCACCACCAATATTTAAGTAGTTAACTTCAAAACCTTGATCTCGGATTTGGTCAATGTAGTTGATCATAATAACAGCAGCATCCCTAAAGATGTCTACCTATAAAAATAAAATAAAATATGCAACAATGTTTTCAACAATTATATCAAAGCAGAGATTAAGAACACACATGCAAGTGTAGAAGTGTAGGAGAAAAAAACTGGGCAGGAGAAAAATACACCCAAAAGTCACAAAGCAGAAGAGGAAGGAACAAGGTTTCAGGATGTACCTTGGTAATTGTTGACCCAAGATGGCAGTGGGCACCTACAAGCTTAACCTCATTAGGATGCTCCTTTATAGCATCTAAAAACCACTGCAGCTTCTCATTTCTAATGCCAAATTTAGAGTTCTTATTTCCAGTGGCAACATAAGGATGGACCTAAGCAGAAAAACAAAAGTCTCTTAAGATATTTTCAGAATAATAAACAGGACATCAAACATACAAATGAGTACACTACAAATTTAGAGGTGTCAAGTTGGACATAGCAGTTACTCACAAAAATAGCAGCAAGAGGGTGAGAAACCACAATAACAATTGAAATGGAGGGTTTTACCATTTCATTGGAATAGAACAATGTCATTACTTATGAATGTTGCATATTGACACATTGTTAATGCGGGATGCTTGTGCACCGGGCTGTCCTTTGCCCTTTGTCAACCCTATTAGTTAACTTACCATTTTAGTAAAAAATCAAACATGAATTGTATGAATACCTTACTCCTACCTATAATCCACTAGTCATGCTTGAAAACCAACTCTAAAATCTTATCCATAAAGCCTTAAAATCTATATACATTCCATACCTGTGGATCCACATCAGGGTTGATCCTAAGTAAAACATTGACCCTCTTTCCAACAACTCTTGCAGCGGCAACGATGTTTTCCAAGTCAAATTCGCTGTCAATGTTGATAAACACATCTTCCTGTGCAGCAATTATCAAATCCTCCAAAATCTTCCCATTCCCATTAAAGATACACCTAAGTTATCAACAAATACAAAAAACAATCACATTTAACAAAAAAAAAGCTCAAACCACAGAGAAACCAATGCAACAAGTTCGAATTAAATCCAAACCTTGTGGGGTCGAATCCAGCACGAAGAGCAAGCCTAAGCTCGTTACCACTAACAAGCACAGCACCACAACCCAAGTGCCTCAAATGCTCGAGAATCTTCAAGTTATTGTTTGCCTTAATGGCATAACCAATAACAGAGTTCAAGCCTTGCAACGCATCCTTATAAGCCTCAACGTTTCTTGTAATCTGGGGCTTACTGTACAAGTAGAAGGGTCTTCTATCCACGGACTCCATGATCTCTTGGACCTTAACGGTCTCGCAGTAAAGGTAACCGTCATCGGATTTCGTGAAACAGTGCTTGAAATGGGTCTTCTTCTCTGCAGGATTCACCAGGGGAGTATTGGCAGCGTTAACGGCTCTGAGAACGCGGGGTTTAAGGGAAGCTTTGAGGGGAAGAACTAGGTTTTGGGGAAATGGGGATTTGGAAAAGAAAGGGTTGCTGAAATTCAAGGTTTTTGGAATGGAAGGAGATTGAGAAACGAGGTGTGTGCTTGCCATGGCAAGTAACTGTGTTCTTCCTTCTTTGCTCTATTTGCCGACAAGGCTTGGAAGGAAGCTGTGAGATACTGCATGTTATAAAGTCAAAAGTCAAGACCCTTGCAATTTTCCTATGTTGTTTGGGCTTCATAGGCCCATTTTGTTTTAAGTCCTAACTAGCAGCCTTATTTCTAGATAGAGCCTGACCCTGCTTTCTTCAATTCAGAACTTTTCTTGAAAACAAAACCATGGTGAGAAAGAGGGTGGATGTTCCAATACTTTTCTAATGTTTGGAATTTTGAAATTCTTTTATATTATTAATATTGTAAGCGTGTGTTGGCACAGTATTTTAACATATATTCTATTAATAGAGCTTTTATTATATATTGATAACATTTTTAAATAATTAATACTAACAAATTATATTTTTTAAAAAGGTTAATATTTAAAAAATTAACACTAACTTAAAATTATACTTTTAAACAAAAATTATAAAATAATCATAAAATATTAATTTTTCATTTTTATTTATTAAGCAACATTTTTTTAATTAATGTTTTATTAGTGTTAATTTTTTTACTGAAATAAAATAAAAAATTATTATTTTTCATAACAATTTTTTTATTTTTATCTTTTAAGATTTATTTTGTTTTAGAATTTTATAAACTCATTACAGTACGATTTAAATTGTACTGGTATATTTTTATTTTTATTTAATTTAATTTTATTCACATAATTTAAAATTTTAAATTATAAAATTTTTAAATTAAAGTTTAAATAAATATAATTAATTAATAACTTAATTTAATTTAATAAAAATAAACGTATTCGTATTATTATATTTATATGATTAATTATATTTATTCGATTTAAAAAAATAACTATTTAAAATCGTTAATTATAAATTAAAAAATTAATATACTCATATTATTTTTAATACGATTATGTTTACAATACTCCTTTATAGTTTGGTTAATCAACAGTGTATAAAGTTTTTAATTATTTAATAAACCAATACTTCATATATTTTTATTTTTAAATTAGTTTTCTGTAGCTGAAATTTCTATTATTTTCTTTATATTTGTTTTACCTCTTCTACTTTAAATTAAAAAATCCTTTATATTTATTTTACCTCATAGCTCTCTTTCCCAAATCTCACTTCTAACCAAATCCATCACCGTCGTTCACCACCGTCGCCGGTGTCTCGTTCAACGTTACATCTCTTTCATCATTTCTATTGTAGCGTCACCGTCTCGGAGCCACTTCGCTTCACTGGCTTAGTTAAATTTAATTTTATATTTTTATAGTTAAAACTAAATTTAAAAATAATTTTAAAAAAGTAATCACAAATTAAAAAGTAGAATAGTGTTACATTATCATCAGATTTGTAACTAGAGTTGATGTTTAATTCATGAAGTTAGGGTGTAAATATGTTTTTGTGACTAAACTCGAACCGATCATATCATTTTGCATTGATTTGAATATCGAATTAGAATTAGATTTCTAAAAAAATAAGAAAAGAAAAAAAATTTTGCAACGAAGAAAAATAAAAATAAAAAATGTAAATGATGGTTAAAGTTTGATTAAGGTTAAGTAAAAATTATATAAATTGTATATTTTTATTTTTTTAATATATAAGATAATTAGCTCAAATCGAGTCCCAAACTCTAAAAAAATTATTATGTGAAATTTAAAGTTTTTTATTTTTTCAATAAAATTAGTGGTGATTCCTAGATTTTTTTAAAAAAATATTTTTATCTCAAACTTGTATCTTCTCCTCTTTAAAAAATATTAGAGAGTTAAATCTATTTAATTAAATTATGTATATAAATTATTTAAATTATATTTATTTTTTCTTTAAATTTCAATAATAATTTTAAGAATAGTTTTTATTTTTGTGAATAATATTCTCTTTATAATACTTAAATAAATAATTTTTTTATTATATATTTATGTTTATTTTTATGAATTGGTATTTAAATAAGAAGATACAGAACATAAAAAAAATCACAATATAAATGTGTTTTAGTATGTATAATATAATAAAAATAAATTTTGAGTATAATGGAATGAATTAAGTATAAATCAGTAAAATTAAGTTACAAAATGCTTAATATAATTAATTTTTAAAATTAGAAAGAAGAACAATAATTAAATTCATTCTCTTTATACGAAGTATTTATTTTACGTTATATAGTATATATATAAATTTAAATTTTTAAAATTAAAGTTAAATTCATAAATATTTATAAGTAATTAATGGCATAGAATTTTTTTTCCCTTTTAATATGCTTCCACAAAATAAATGATATTTTGGTCTTTTTATTTTAATACATTTAAATAATATTAATACTAAAAGAATATTTTTGTCTTTTTAATTAAATAAAATTAAAATTAAAATTAAATAATTTTAATATTAAAGGGTATTTTTTAGTCTTTTAAAATTAATACTAAAAATATGTTTTGATTTTTTAATTTTTTAAACTTTTTATTTTTTCTAATTATAATGTTATAATAATTTTTTTAAATGTTATAATAATCTAATATGGGTAATATTAATCAAAAAGTGTAATAAGCCCAAATTGGCCTTTTAAGTCTAACGAATCCAATGTAGAATTTTAATCCTAACCCAAATAAATTTTAAATAAAAAAGATAAAACAATCATAAATGCTAACTTTTTTTTAACTTTTTAACAGGAGTTTTAGTACTCTAAAACTTTAGGGAGTATGCAATCGCATCTCGAGAAAGAGTGTGTGAGGAGTTTGATCGGTTTTTTTTTTTTCTTAAGGTTTTATAAAATTGTCTGATTGTGATATCAGTGTTATTGGTATTACATATAAACAAGATTATGAAAATTGGACCGGTCATTAAATTACTTAAATCACTAATTTATTGATTGATTGTGATATCAGCGTTATTAGTATTACATATAAACAAGGTTATGAAAATTGGACCGGTCATTAAATTACTTAAATCACTAATTTATTGATTTATTAGTTCAATAAGTTCAATTGAAATAATCGTTTTATAATAAAATAATAAATAAAATATAATTATAATCTAACATAAACCTTAAAATGTTATCCAAATTTAAAGTATTATATGAAATATCATCAACCAAAGTCTTAATGTCTCCGATTATAAATTTAAAATAGGGTTAAGTATGATTTTGGTCCCCAACGTAAGGGCTGAAAATTTATTTCGTCCCTCGCCTTTTTTTCGCTCAAAAATGGTCCCCAAAGTTTCAGTTTATTTTGAAATCGTCCTTTTTACCAATTATATTTTTTTATTACCAAATTACTCTTTATTAAAAAAATTATAAAATAAAATAAATAAAAAAAAAAGAAAGGGGGTACAGGATAGGGGCCGAGAAAGAAAGAAAAGGGGGGTTGGCAAGAAAGAAAGAAAAGGGGGGTTGGCGAGAAAGAAAGAAAGAAAGGGGGGAGGGGGGCCGAGAAAGGTGGGGGGGTGGAGGGTGGAGGGTGTGGGGGGAGAGAAGAGGACGCCATGCCTGCCGTACCGCCGCCCGCCACTTCTTCTTCTTCTTCTTCTTCCCGCCGCCGCACCGCCGCCCGCTGCTTCTTCTTCTTCTTTCTGCCGCCGCACCGCCGCCCGTTTCTTCTTCTTCTTCTTTCCGCCGACACCACTGCCGAGCCGTTGCCCGCCGCCCGCCGCTTCTTCTTGCCGCCGCACCACCGCCCGTTTCTTCTTCTTCTTCTTTCCGCCGACACCACCGCCGCACCGCCGCCGCTTCTTCTTCTTCTTCTATGAATTCTGTGAATTTGATTTTTTGTGAAATTTCTGGATTTGTTGTGTAATTTGTCGTGGAATATTGTTGTTGTTGAAATTTGATTTTGGAGGATTGTTGTTGCTGATTCTGGGTTCTTGATGATGATGATGATTCTGGGTTTTTATTTGATGATGATGATGATGATTCTGGGTTTTTGTTTTGATGAGGATGATGATGATGATGATGTTGATTTTTTGAGTTTTGGTTGGTGTGATGGATGGTGATGGAGTGGCAGTAAGTGGGGGGTGGTGGTGGTGGTAGTTCTGAGTTCTTATGATGATGATGATGGTGGTGGTGGTGGTGGTGGTGGTGGTGCTGGTGCTTTGCATAATTTTGGGGAAGAAGGGATAGGGGTATTTTGGTCTGAATGACGGTTTTAAAACAAACTGAAATCTAAGGGATCATTTTGGAGCGAAAAAAAGGCGAGGGACGAAAAAAATTTTCAGCCCCTACGTTAGGGACCAAAATCATACTTAACCCTTTAAAATAAGGCCTATTGTTACTTTAGCTAAGAGCACTCTGGATCGGACAAAATAAAGTGTTAACTTCTCCAATTATATGTTTAAGAGATCATTAACTCTTAAATATGAATTGTGTGGCATTCTTTCTCAACATGGTCTTGATTTTTCAAATATTCTTAGTCAAAGATATGATGGTACTAGTAATATGAGAGGGAATGGAATGAGTTACAAGCATTATTCTTAAAAGATTGTCCTTATACTTATTATATTCACTATTTTACTCATCAATTATAACTTGCATTAGTTGCTGCATCTAGAGAAGTTATTTCTATGCATTAATTTTTTTTAAAATTGATTTTCATTGTCAACATCATTTGTTCTTCTAGTAAGCGACATGATGAGTTACATAATGTCAAGACAAATAAAATTGTCAATTTATTAGAAATTAATGAACTTCAAACCGGTAAAGGAGAAAATCAAATTGGTACTTTGAAACGAGCAGGTGATACTCGATGGAGTTCTCATTTCTCTTCTGTTTGCAGTTTGATAAATATGTATGGTGCAACATTGACTGTTTTACAAAAGATTATTGTTGATGGATCAACTTATTCTCAACGTGATGATGCAGATAGTGTTTACAATATCCTAGCCTCATTTGAATTTGTATTGATCTTACATTTGATGAAAGATATTATGGGAATAACTTATGTTCTTTGTCAAGTTTTACAAAAGCAGTCTCAAGACATAATTAATACTGTGCAACTAGTTCATTTTACAAAAACACTTATCCAAAACACGAGAGATGACAAACGGGAGGAATTATTGAAAAATGTAAAATCATTTTGTGAGCAACATGATATTCTAATTCCTTATTTAACTGCTTCTTATGTAGCAAGGCAGGGACGCTTATGTCACCAAAAATATCATATTACAATTGAGCATTATTTTAGAGTGGAGATATTTTTAGTCACAACTGATAAGCAATTAGAAGAGTTGAATGACAGATTCAATGATCAAGCAATAGATCTATTAAATCTGAGTTTTACTCTCATGCTTAAAGATGTTTACAAAAATTTTGACATTTTTAAGATTTCTACTCTTGTTGATAATTACTATTCTGAAGACTTTACTGAACAAGAGAAGATTAATTTGTCTTTTGAACTTCAACATTTTATTCTTGATGCTCGTCAACATTGAGAAATGAGGAATCTATCAACTATTCATGAATTGTGTAGATGTTTAGTAGAAACAAAAAAGCCAAAAGTGTATTACTTGATTGATAGATTGTTTCGTCTAATATTAACTCTTTCAGTTTCTAAGATAACAATCACAGGATCAAAGAACAGTACCTCAACAATAATTTATCAAAGTACCAAATTAACAATATCAATAATATGAACTAAGATCAACAACACAACAGCAATTAAAATAACTAAAACCAAGAAAGAACATCAATCCAGATATAAGAAAGAACAAGAACAAGAAAAAAAAATCAACTTTCACATGTTCTAAAACTCGAACAGATGATGCTAGAGCTCAAATACGCAACGGAAAGGTAGCTCAGATGAGGGAAGCTTGGCAAAAACAAAAGCGGAAGCGTGGTGATAACAGAGGGATGGAGGCCTCGAGCTCGAACAAGCAACAGAAGGAGCAATTAAATACAACAGAACAACAACAACATAACAAAGTTAATAACATCATCAACAATCCAAAACCATAGTAATAACAATAATAATTGAAGAAGAAAAATCACAAATTAACAATCATAAACCAAATAAAATAACAATAACAATACTTTCTAGAGAACAGAGGTGAGGGAGCACGACGGAAGCCTAGACGCGGCAGAACTGGAGAAGAGATAGCCCGGACTGTCGCAGAACTGGAGCCGAGGAGGGTGGTGCGCGGCGAAAAAAGAGCAGAGGAGGGTGGTGCACGGATGAAACGAGAGTAGAAAATGGTGGAGTGCTGCAGAACTGGAGCAGAGAAGTGATAGAGTGAGGTGAAACAGAGCCGGCACGGCAAAACAATAGTTACGTGATGGAGGAAAGATGCGAGACGAGTTGCAGTGAGGACGGCGGCTTCAAGCACTGTCGAAGACAATCACACATGGAACAGTGGCCTTGAGCAGTCACGACTTGTGATGGCGACAGTGGCTAGATGGAGCAAGTAATGGGACTTTTTCTTCTAAGGGAAGAGCTCGAGAGAAAGCAGAGTATTGCTGAGCTTAGGGGAACTGAATTAATGTTCTCTTTTTTTTTTTTGAGTAAATACCCAATCCGACCTGACAATTACCTCGAAGGGACTATGAGGCCTCCAAACAAAAAAAATACCCAATCCGATTCTTGATCTTTATTTCTATGGGACTGATTAGTTCCAGTGCAAAAAAAAAAAACAGGAGCTAATCAGTCCCATAAAAGTAAAGCTCAGGAGTCGAAAATATTTTTTTTGTTAATAGTTTTTTTCATAAACGAAACCGCGTTGTTTTCCTTCAAAATGTGAAAACCAACCGAGTCTAAGTTCGATTTGATTGGAAAATTTTTGGCCGGTTAGGTAGTCCAAAAGCCATTTTTAAAACGGGATTATGCATATTAGCCGAATGGCTTTTTTGTCGGTTTCGAGTTCGACCGGTGGTGTGGAGGTTCACTACTCAAACCATGTAGATTTAGATTGGCGGACTAAGGGTGTATTTGGTACACAAGTTGGAAGCACAAGAAGTATGTTCAATCTTTTTGAACGCTGTAATTTTTGTTTGTCTAACTTTTTTTCTCAAAACGCGAACATGATTTTAAATTTGAACTCCCGTTCACCAGAAGCAACAAATTGTAGTTTTTTGAACGCGCACTACTCTGGCTGATTCTCTCTCTCTCTTCCATTGAGGTAAACCCTAAAACTTTCTTTGAGGGCCGCCGCTGCCGCCTCAATCTAGGCCGCGGTGGCCCTCCGATGCTCCTATCTCCCTTTACCTCTTCTCCTTTGCTCCTGTCTTCTTAACATTTCTCTTTTTTTGCCTCTTCTGCCTCCCCTTCTTTCTCCTCCCTTCTCCTTCTCCTCTGTTTCTGTTCTCCTCCACCTCCACCCATTCTACTCCGTCACCTCTTTAACTTCTCTCTTTTCTCTTTGCTTTCCTATTTCTTGCTTTATTTACTGTTTTCTGCTTTTCTTTTAGAGATCTAGATTTGAGATCCAAATCTAGATCTAAAATAATTTCTTTCGAACCTGAGCTTAGCTCTGTGTTCCTGTTTGTATAACCCATCTGTGATTTTTCCCTTTGTTTGTGGTGGCGTTTTGGTTCCTGTTATGGTTGCTGGTGGTGTTCTGATGATACAAATCTGTTCAGATCTTGAAGGAAAATTCTACAAAGAAATGGTTTCGTTTACAAGAAAACTTTCAGATTAAAAAAAATTCAGATTTATATGGAGAAGAAGAAGATGTATCTTATTGGCTTGCAGCACATATGTGTAGATTTAGAAACAAAAGAGAATCTGTTTGGCCTTTGTTTCTTCTTTTTAAGATTTTTAGGAATCGAATGTTGGGCTTGCTATCATATTTTAGTTCAATACATAGGATATCTATCTTCTTGTTATCTATGTAGAATTGATACTTCTTTTATATTTGTAAGTGCTGCATGGCTTTCCTATAATTGAGAAACGTTTCTTTCTGTCAAAAAAAAAAAATTGTAGCTTTTGCGTTGATAAATTAAAAAATTAATTTACATTTTACCAATTTTGCCATTCAATCTCATTTAGTCATTTACAATAAAAGGAATTTGGATTCTCTAAATTTGAAATTTGTATTTTAGATGGTAAAGTGTGATCTTCTACCCTTGAATGGTTTCTCTCTCATATTTATTCTTGGTCCCACCTATAAAATAAATTGTGAAAGATCACACTTTATTCTCTAAAGTGAAATTCAAACTTTAAAGAATTCAAATCCCAATAAAAGATACTAAAAACAATCATTAGAGTTTTTTGAATTTTTTATGGCTATGCTTTACAAATAAATATTTTTTAATATTATTATTAGTACTCTTTTGTTAAGTTTTAATTTTTATTAACTTTTTATTTATTTTTCTTGTTAATAGCATGAATATTTTATTTTAGAAATTTTTTTTATGTTCACTTATGTATATTATTATATTTTTTAATAGAATTTTTAGTATTCATTGTTCATATAAATTTTTTAATTATTTTTATTAATACGTATTTTTTTATAAAACTTTATTTTTTTATTTGATTTTGTATATTTTTTACTATATATTCTTAAATTAGTATATATTTTATTTATTATTGTTAATTTTTATAATATAAATTTTATTAAAAAGATATAATTAAATACAAAAAGAGTATTAACAAATTATAGTGAAAAGAGTATTAAATTTCAATGCATAAATTTAAATTATTTTCAAAAGAAATTATAGTCAAAGAGTATTAAAATAATATAGTTTTGAATGATATAAATTTATGTTTTTTTTAGTAATTTTTATCTAAACGTAATTTTGAATTATGTAATCCAAACAATATTTATTTTATTATAATTCATTTTAATACAAAATTGCCAAACATAAATCATATTAACACCAACTCACTTTTTTATGAAAATCAAATTTATAAAATCAATTTTATACAAACTCTCATTTACAAACTCTAATTCAAATACACACTAAAATTTATTTCATTTTGTCATTTTCTCTTCTACATATACATTCGTAAATAGGTAAATATAATGTAATGGGAATCATATTACACATTACATATACGAAGAGATTTAGATGCTCAATTTTTAAAGAAACCAAAATCTTAAAAATATTTTTTAATAATAAAAAATTTAAATGTCTATGAACAAAAGATTAGAACCTTATTTATTGTTTTTACTAAAAATATTTTTATCATATTTTTATAATTTTTTTAATTGTTTAAATTTTTGATAGTTTATTCAAATATTTTAGCTTAAAACCTGATAAGCAAGATAACATATTGTTATTAGATATTAATAAGGTTTAATTATTCTATTGGTTTTTATAGTTTTATAAAATTTTCAATTAAATTTTTATATATATTTTTTTTAATTGGATCTCTGCATCAAATTTTTTTCAATTAGATTTTTGTCTCTCTTGATAGAATTTGGCTTAATTGTATAAAGATCTAATTAAAAAAAATTGGTACATAAATCTAAATTAAGAGAAAAAAATATAAGGATTCAATAAAAATTTTTTTGGTACAATGACTCAATTAAAAAAAAAATATAAGAACCTAATTAAAAATTTTACAAAATTATAGAAACCAATAAAATAATTAAATTTTACTAATAATTATATATATTACAGATTCTGTGATCCAGCACTTTGAGCGAGTTGATTATCTATCCATTCGATTTTGATAAGTATGAGAAGGAAAACAATGTGCCTTAACTAAGTTAACTTACCACCTAGTTAGCTGGGTTAACTCAGCTGGCAAATACTAACTACCTTTGAGTATTCTTCGTTTCTTCATTCCTTCCAGAACTTGAGAGGAGTCACCAACATTTGATTCCATTCAATTCACCCTTCACAAGCCCTAATTTTCAACCAGGTAACGTTCCACCTAGTTTTCTTTCTTTTCCCTTTCAGCATTCTCTTCTAACCTTGCTTTTATCGAATTCTAGGGTTTATCACGCATAGAATTTGACGATTTGATTCATGTTTCTCTCTTCTAACCCTACGCTTTACTAACCGTTCTTTTATAAGATTCTATTTAGATCATCGTTGCGTTGACGAAATCATGTAATTTGGCTTTCAATATTTTTTCCTGTTAAAATAATTGTTCGATTGGTTGTTTATTATATATCAATGCTAATTATGAGTGGGATCATGCCATGTTTAATCACTGTATTTTGTGTAGATTGTATAACAAAGAAAATTTCTTGGCTTTGATGGTGATGCCTGTGATTTTGGTAATTTGACCTGAAGCATTAGTTCAAATTGCGGTGGTTGTTTTGTTTGTATCATCTTTGTGAAGCTTTGTGCAAGTTTATTTATTAAATATAAGTGTATGTTTGTTCGTGCTTCCAGTTTTCGTAACTGTAGTTTACTCTTGAGTTTATCGGTGTTGATGTATTAGTTGCATTGGAGATTTGGAAGATTATTATGATTTGGCAGTGATGATTGAATAGGGCACACTTTTTTTGATGCTGTCATTGCGAAGCTTGTTGCCAGTAATGGTATTAATTCAGCTAATGCGGTAGTTATTTGTCCAGATCAGGGCAGTCTATTTGGTAGGGCTACGACTTACATTTCGAAGAGTTGGTTTCATGTCTGAATCCGACGCATAGCTTCCTACTACCGTTGGTAAGAGATTGAAGTTCTACTTTAACTTTCTCTTTTTGGTCAGCAGACTCTATCTTCCATTTGTTTTATTATAAATCTAACAGGTTGGGCATTATATTCATATTTGTTGGAGTTGAAAATTTTGATATGAAGATATTATTTATACTGGTCAGTTGTTTTTTAGATGAATGGAACTCTTCTTCTTCACAAACTTCTTTCATTTTTCCCCCTTTTGGACATGGATATACTAATTCTGAAGTATTAACACTTTCTAATTCTCTCCTTTGTTTCTATTGTAGTTGCTGATATTCTATTGTGGAGGCAATGGCAACTTTCCGTGGCTGTCATTGTTGTTGCAACAATTGCCTGGTTCCCGGTTGATTGGACCAGTTTACCCTCTTTAACCATTTGTTCAGATGTCTTGCTGATTTTGATTGTACTCTTGTTTCTGCGTGCTAACTATGCGGCCCTTAGAAATAAGTATGACCAGTAATCCTTGTTCTGCATATACATGCTTTTCATCATTTTAAAGTGAACATGATCATTGCCTGTCTTATTTTATTTTAATTTTTAAATGCAGACAACCACCAACATTACAGAGCTAGTAGTGTCAAAGGAGATGGTCAATAATGTAGCAGCTTCATTCCGGGTCAAGATCAACAATTTGCTCCTTATAGCACATGATATCACTATTGGAAAGGATTTCAGAATATTTTTTAAGGTTAGCTTTGTATTAAGTGTAGCAATTTAGGGATTGTGGCTGGGGAGTTGTGATATGAGCAGTTAGTGATTCAAGTATGAAGATCCGTTTTTTCCTAAAATAAACTAGGTTGAGTGTCATCTGTTTAAAAGGATAGCTGCTGTTAAATTTAAGAATGACTACTTACAGTTTCTAATGGGCTTATCAATCACGCAAAAATGTGATCTATATTAATACATTCCTTCAACCTGCATTGTTGAAGTGTTACCCTCAAATTCATCAGTTATTTTTCAAAAGTATATGTGCACTTGTTCTGTTATCATGGAAAATTTTAGTTTTGAGATTTGCTAACTGGGACATCCTTCTTTTCTCAAAACAAAATAAAAAAAAGGATAACAGGGGAAGTATTTTGAGGTGGTATGTCAGCTACCTTTCTACTTCAACCTTGTTCATGGCCTACTTGTGTCTTACACTTTTATGCTTTGATTTAGTGATACAACTTTTTGCATTTAGATATTGGATTTTGTAGATATCAATTTGTGTACATGACTTGATGAATAACGAGCAGAGGTGATTCAGTTTATTGTTTACTTGACAGGTGGTGGCTTGTTTGTGGCTTTTGTCTGTCATTGGAAGCATCTTCTCTTTCTTCACACTCACAAGGTTGGTATGGTTGCATCTTAAGTTTATTTAATGTATTATAAATTTTGTACTAAATAATATTTAGGTGTTTCACTTGAACTTCTTTTGCCATTCCTTTCACTGCATTCTCTTATTGTCTTGTTTCTGGTGTGAGGTCAAAGTGGATTCGTGTCCATTCATTTGCACCCTAATTATTCTCAAACTTCCATTGCATTTTCATGGTTTCATTAATGCACACACGTTTATGTATTTTCAAACTAGGTTGCATGTCATGTCATTGTTCCTATTTGACTTGATGCTTTTTGTTTGGCGCTGTATAGAGTCATTTTGCCATTTAAATATGAACACCCTTTGTATCTAACTTTATTTACATTTCTTCCTCTTTTATTGTGACAGGAACCCTCTTGATGTTTACTATCCCGGTGTTGTATAACAAATATGGAAATTTTGTAGATAAATGTTGTGGAATGATAAATCACCAATTTTCAAAACATTTAGAATTGTAGATGAGAATGTTTTAATAGATTGCTACATAACATACCCAAGGACAAAGAGTCTTGATTTCCAGGATCCTTCAATTTATACTCTTTTGGAATCTTGCCACAATGTTGCCTTGTAAGTATGAAACATCTTTATAATGTAGATGTTGTTCTTGAATCAAATAGCTTGCACCCACTTTAATCAGATTTTGCAAACATGAATTAGACAGTTTGCATTCACTTTAATGAGATTTTGCACACATGTATCAAACAATTTGCACCTAGTTTAATGAGATTTTGCACACATAACTTAGCATAGTTTGTATCCATCTGTGTCTGTATCTGAATGCCAGTATTACTGTTATTATGATTATGATTATTATTATTGTTATTATTATTATTTTCCAAACAAACCATGGTTAAATTGGGTGAAGATTTTTTACTTTATGTTTGCAGAAATTGAAAGAATGTCGTTGTTCTCCTAATTTGGTTTTCACAACGATAAATTCACTTACAAGAGAACAAAAACTTGAAGTTGATAAAATGAGATTCTCATACTTGAAGATTATTCAAGATTGGAAAGTTGATAGGCAGTTATTCCTCCACTTGCTAAAGCATATAACACAACAACAAGCAAACTGGAATTAGTGGTGGGGGATATCGATGTGACAACAGATAAAATTGGGGTAGATCTAGGATTACCTTCAATTGGTAAAAGCTTTCCGGAAGAAGAATGGACTTCAGAGCAAGAAAGATTGGTTGCCCCATTCAAGTCTGTGAGAAGTCCATGGCTACAAGAAATGTTACATTCAAGAGAAAGTAATGTTTCAACATCTAACAGGAGAGATTACTTTAGGAGAGCACTTACAATATTCATTATTAACTCATTCTTGGCACCAAAAAATAGTCCTGTCACATCCCCAAAGCACATACCTGCCATTGTTGACGTAGAGAACATCACAAGATACAATTGGACAAGAATGTCACATCCCCAAAGCACATACCTGCCATTGTTGATGTAGAGAACATCACAAGATACAATTGGACAAGAATTGGACAAGATTTGTGCATGATGAGCTTATGAAAGGGGGTTGAAAATTTCAAGAAGTATTGATAGTTGTTTTTATGTTTTGATGGTAATCAATCTATTGTACTTATCTTTTTTTCATTTTTCGATTTCTCTTTTGATGATAATCATTACATTTACTATTTTGCTTGTAGATTATCTATTATCACGAAGACGCATTTGGAGATAAGGAAAATTATATAAGGCCTCCACCACCATAGATTGCTTATTGGGATAAAAAAAACTTGACAAAAAGTTGATATAGGAGTCATCAAAGTAAAAGTCAATGGTTTGTTTTATCTATTTTATCTTGTTAATTCAATATAGTTTTTTTTATCTTGTCACATTCTTCTCTGCTTTTACAAAAACTTTGTTTGCGTGACTATTATTGTAGGTATTGTTACCCTTTTAGTTAAGCAAGGTGTTGTTGATGCTAAATTTGCAAAGAACACAACAAGAGCATCAACTAATTTGGCTAAGAAAAGGGAGGCGAATGAGCTTAATAAAGATGATAACGCAATGAAGGAGAAGAAAGAAAGGTAAACAAATAAAGTTTTGGGTCGTTATAAATGAAAGGACTGAAGCATGAGTTTTATAAATACTTTGTACCACTAATTAAACTTTTGATACTACTAGATTTTTCTAATGTTTTGCTATTATCTTTATGTTAGCTTCAAATTTCAGTAATTCTCGTTCTAAGGTCACCTTTTAAGTTTATGGATTGGTTTGACTTCTTGTTTATAGATTTGATGAAAAAAATAATGACAAAAAATATCAAAAGAAGGCAATGTGTCAGATGAGAAAAAAGATAAAAGAAGGTAAAAATTAGTTTTGATTTATCTTTTATGATAAAAGAGAATGTAAAGTAAAATATAAAGTGTGCTTCTTTATAATGATGCAAAGTAAGATGAGGAGAATGATGTCAAAACAAGGTAAAAATAGTGTATAAGCTTCTTTATAGTTATGATTTCTTTTTTTATTTGTCGTTAAGGAAGAGGGAAAAGATGAAAACAGTATGAGATCGCCAATGAAATTAGTGGAAGAAGCTAAACCAAAAAAATTAATGGAAGAAGCTAAACCAAACAAATTAATGACACCTAACAATAGGGGTATAAATTATAGTTCTTAGTGTTTGTTGTTTTTTGTTTTGATTTTTTAGTGTAATTTTTGTTATGTAATAATACTTGTTATTATGAGCATTCCACACTAATTATGTGATTATATGAGATTTTGCAACTACTTTAATGAGATTTTGTACACTTTACTCAGCATAGTTTGCACCTAATTTAACGGGATTTTGCACACATAAATCAAACATTTTGTACCCACTTTAGTGAAATTTTGCATACCTCACTCAATACATTTTGCACACATGTATCATAACAGTTTGTATCCACTTTAATGAGATTCTGCATGCATGACTTAGCATAGTTTGCAACTACATCCCTGTTATTTAGATTCTCCTTTCTCTCAAATTTGAATCTCATTTTTGTGTGCACACTTTAATATAATTTTTGTTTATATGTTTTATTTTTATGCTTTAGATAATGCAATAAAACCAGAATGGAGAGAAATAGTGCAAAGTACAGTCCAAACATTTTTAGAAATAGAAGATCCTGATATTTATACACCTCCTCCAATCAAAAAGACACAAGAATGTGTGTAACTATCAATTCCATCATTCTTCCTAGGATAGATGAGAAAAATAAAATAGGAGAAGAAAAAAAGGTAATAGATGAGGAAAATAAAATAAGGAAAAAAAAATATGATAGATGAGAAAAACAAAATAGGAAAAGAAGAAAAGGTGACAGAGGACATTAAGTTAACAGAAGTAGATAAGGACAAGATATATTTTTGGACAAGGATGAGACTGTGTGCATCTTAAAAGACTAGGTAATGCTTGTTAAGGAGGATATCATGTAAATGTTGTCAAGACATCAGATAAACAATATGGCTAGCTTTCTTGACTATTACATGTTTCTATTTTATTTTTATATTTTTATGTGTATTATATTTAGAATTAACATTACATTGTAACATGCAGGTTTTGAATTATATGGTCTTTTTTTTTTCAACAAATTAAGGTCACCTAATTTGGATGTCTATTGCATGAATGCTTTTGTTTTGGTATATATACAAACTTTCATAACGTGAGAGTTTAAATTTTATAATCTAACTATATCTTTATACATGGGGAAAGATATTCTTACATTGATTTTGGAAAAAATGGTGACAGCTTCCTTGAGAAAAAAGAAATTCTAAAATATAGATGGGAGTGTTTAACCCTTCAAATTTCAAACTCTTTTTCTATTTGTCCCCACACATGTTTTCCACATTCTTATATTAATTATACCACTCATCAGTATGTAATCTTTTTCATGTTAGTGATATTAAATATTTATAATACAGTTATAGGTGTTGTACTATTATGACTATCATGGGTGGGTATATGTTTATGACATCTATAAAAAGATTTTTATATTGATTACTTGTGTAAAGAGTCCAAAGAAAAAAGAGTGCAATTAGACATATATGCGGTATATTTTCGTTTTATTCACATGATATTATATTATGTGGTGTAATAATTTTACTTATTAACAATGAACTTTTTTCCAAGTAAATTGATTCAACAAATGGTCTCAAAAATCTATGCCAAACTATGAGCTGCATCCAAGTAAATTGATTCAACAAATGTTCTCAAAAATCTATGCCAAACTATGAGCTGCAAAAAAAAATATCTGATTCCAATTTATTTAAATGTTCTTAGACAATCAAATAAGTAAGTATAATATTAATTATTTTATATTATAAATAATATAAAAATGCAAATGATAAGATTAACTAAATTCTAATTCAATTATTTTTCTAGTCATGATTGTAGATTGTTTGTAATAAAATAGGTAAAAATGTGGCACCCTAGTAATATCGAGACTAATCTGTCCAATATGCCAAAATGAGAGGAAGTAAATATTTTTTTGTATAGTTTTTATTTTTGCGTCTGGTGTTCTTGTTTTTTTTTATAATTTATGATCTTTGTGAACATTGTTGTTGCAGTTTGAGTGTATTAATCTAAGGAAGCAATTGGTCATCCAAATACTTACATCACCTTCAAGTGCCCTTCTTAAGGATGTTATAGAGTTCAGAGAAATATAATGGTAAAGTCAATTCTATCTCAATCAATTTCTACGTAATATGCAATACTAATGAATTGATGATGGAATGCCTTGGTTTAGTTGGGAAGGGCTTTAGAAAGAAAGCTCTCGTTAAGAAGCGCAAAAACTAAAATTGAAGACTTGGTTAAAATTACTAACTCTTTTTAGGGGATCATTAGATATACTTATTTTTTATATAATAGGATTCAAATTTAAGTTTTAATACTATGCTCAATTAGATTTATCATGTACATTTCTAATTGAATTTAACTCAACTTAATACTTGATACATATCCCTACATGGGCTTCTTTTTTGTTCGTAAGTCTATGATCTATGATGGCATAAGTAGGCTTTCTATGGGTGCAAATTTATCAAGCATCGCATTAAAAATGTGTATACATGATAAACTCTAGCATTAAAACTTAAATGCAAATCTTATTATATACAAAACAAGTATATCCAATGACCTTTTAAAAAGAGCTGCTAACTCTAACTAAGTTTTCAATTTCAGTTCCATCATCAATTCGTCAGTATTGCATATAACGTAAGGACTTGGTTGAGTCGGAGTTGGCTTTACCACTATGTTTCTCTGAACTCATTATAACAGTCGTAGGAAGGGGTATTTAAAGGTGATGTAAGCATTTGGATGACCAATTGCTTCCTTATATTAATGTACTCAAGCTACAAATATCATAAATTATAAAAAGACAAGAATATCAAAACAAAAATAAAAATTATACAAAAAAATATTTACTTCCTCTCATTTTGACATGTTAAACACATTAGTCTTGATACTACTCGTATGCTATATTTCTATCTATTTTATTACAAACAATTCATTATCATGACTGGAAAAACAATTAAATTAGAATTTAGTTAGTCTTATCCTATGCATTTTTATGTTATTTTAATATAATATAATTAATATTATGCTTACTTATTTGATTGTCCAAGGACATTCAACTAAATTGACATTCAACTAAATTGGGATCGGATCATTTTTTTGATAGCTCATAGTTCGGCACAGCTATTAAGATCATTTATTGAATCAATTTGTTTTGGAAAAAGTTTCATTATTAATAAGTAAAGCTATTAAACCACATAATATAATATAATATCATGTGAGCAAAACGATATAATATCATGTGAGCAAAACGAAATTATACCGCATATATGTTTAGCTGCACCCTCTCTTTTGGACTCTTTATACAAGGAATCTAAAGTAAAAAATCTCTTTTCATCCATGTCATAAGTATATAGCCATCAATGATAGTCATAACAGCACCACACTAATAACTACATTATAAATATTTAATAACATTAACATGGAAAAGACTATATACACTATATTGATGAGTGATATAGTTAATATAAGAAGGTGAAAAACATGATGAATATGGGGGCAGATATAAAAAAAAATTGTCTAAAATTTGAAGGGTTAAATACTGATGACACAAAACAGAATAGTTGTGGTCCTTCTTCAAATGGAAAAATTAATACAAATACATAAAGAGTAGTTTTGGTTTTACTCATCCATCTATGTTTTGGAATTTCTTTTATCTCAAACAAGCTGTTACAGTTTTTTCCAAAATCAGTGAAAAGAGATATATAATTTTTTTTTTCTTTCTTTTGGCCAAGTGTCCCTAATTTAAGAACATCTCTCTATGTATAAAGATATAAAGATATAGTTAGATTATAATGTTTAAACTCTTCAATCATGAAACTGGAAAAGTAATTTGTAAAGACACCAAAACAAAAGCATTCATGCAATAGACATCCAAGTTAGGTGACCTTAATTTGTTTAAAAAAATCATATAATTAAGAACTTGCATGTTATAATGTAATGTTAGTTCTAAAATATAATACACATAAAAAAAATAAAAACACGTAATAATTAAGAAATTTAATCATATTGTTTATCTGATGTCTTGGTAACATTGGCATGATATCCTCCCTAACAATCTTTTAAGATGCACAAATTCTCATTCTTGTTCAACCTATTGTTTGTTGTCCAAAAGTATATTTTGTTCTTATTTACTTCTGTTAACTTATTGTCTTCTGTCACTTTTTTTTTTCTCTCTCTATTTTGTTTTTTTCATCTATTACCTTTTTTTTATCTTGTTTTTCTTATCTATCACTTTTTTCCCTATTTTGTTTTCGTCATCTATCCTTAGAGAGAATGATGAAATTGATGGTCGCACACGTTTTTGTATCTCTTGATCGGGCAAGGTCTATAAATATCGAAGTCTTCTATTTCTAAGAATGATTGAACTGCACTTTGCACTATTTGTCTCTATTCTGATTTTATTACATTATCTAAAACATAAAAATTATATTAACGTATGCACACAATAATGAGATTCAAAGTAGAGAGGAAGAGGAACTAAATAATAGGAATGTGAATGCAAACTGTTTGATACATGTGTACAAAATGTGTTGAATGAGGTGTTCAAAATCTCATTAAATCTCATTAAGGTGGGTGTAAAATATCTGATTCATGTGTGCAAAATTTCATTAAATTGGGTGCAAATTGTGCTAAGTAAAGTGTGCAAAATCTCATTAAAGTAGTTGCAAAATCTCATATAATCATATAATTCATAGCCAAAACAGTGTGAAATACTCATAATAACAAGTAGTATTACATAACAAAAATTACACTAAAAAAATCAAAATAACAAATACTAAGAACTATAATTTATACCCCTTTTGTTAGGGTCATTAATTTGTTTGGTTTAGCTTTTTCTACTAATTTCATTGGCGATCTTATACTGTTTTCATCTTTTTCCTCTTTCCTATTAAATAAATCAATACAAACAATAATTAGATTTGCACAACGACAAATAAAAAAAGAAATCGTAACTATAAAGAAGCACATACACTATTTTTACCTTGTTTTGACATCTTTCTCCTCATCTTGTTTTGCATCACTATAAACAAGCACACACTCTATATTTTACTTTACATCCTCTGTTATCACAAAAGATAAATCAAAACTAATTTTTATCTTCCTTTATCTTTTTCCTCATCTGACATATTGTTTTCTTCCTTTAGCATTTTGTTATCATTATTTTCTTCATCAAATCTATAAACAAGAAATCAAACTAGTCCAAATCTATAAATTTAAAGGTGACCTTTAGAATAAGAGTTACTGAGCTTTGAAACTAGCATAAAGATAATAGTAAAATATTAGAAAAATCTAGTAGTACCAAAAGTTTAATTAGTGATAAAAAGTGTTTGTAAAACTCAGGCTTCAGTCCTTTTATTTATAACACCCCCAAATTTTTATGTTTACTTTTCTTTCTTCTCCTTCATTGTGTTATTATCTTTATTAAGCTTCTTCGCCCTCTTTTTCTTAGCTAAATTAATTGGTGCTCTTGTTGTATCCTTTGCAAATTTAGCATCAACAACACCTTACTTAACTAGAAGGGTAACAATACCTTGTAATAATAGTCACACAAATAAAAGTTTTATAACAAAAGAGAAGAATGTGACAAGATTAAAAAAAAGCTATATTGAATTAAAAAGATAAAATAGATAAAACAAACTGTTGGCCTTTGCTTTGATGACTCCTGTATTAATTTTTTGTCAAGTTTTTCTTTATCCCAATAAGCAACCCATGGTGGTGGTGGTGGTGGAAGTCCCATATAATTTTCCTTTTTTTCAAATGCGTCTTTGTGATAATAGATAATCTACAAGCAAAATAGTAAATGTAATGATTATCATAAAAAAAGAAATAAAAAAAATAGATAAGTACAATAGATTGATTACTACCATCAAAACATAAAGACGAGTATTAATACTTAATGTATTTTTTTTGTTGAATTTTTCAACCCCTTTCATAAACTCATCATGCACAAATCTTGTCCATTTGTATCTTGTGATGTTCTCTACATCAACAATGACATGCAAGTGCTTTTGGGATGTGACAGGACTATTTGTTGGTGCCAAAAATGAGTTAATAAAGAACATTATAAATACTCTCATAAAGTAATCTCTCTTGTTAGATGTTAATACATTACATTCTCTTGAATGTAACATTTCTTGTAGCCATGAGCTTCTTACATACTTGAATGGGACAACCAATATTTCTTGCTCTAAAGTCCATTATTCTTCTTCCGAAAAGTTTTTACCAATTGAAGGCAATTCTAGAGCTGCGCCAATTTTGTTTATTGTCACATCGGTATCTCCCACCACTAATTCTAATTTACTTGTTGTTGTGTTATATGCTTTAGCAAGTGCGAGAAATAACCATCTATCAACTTTTTATATTGAATAGTGATCTTCAAGGATGAGAATCTCATTTTATCAACTTCAAGTTTTTGCTCTTTTATAAGTGAATTTATCGTTGTGAAAACCAAATTGGGAGAACAACGACATTCTATCAATTTTTGCTAACATAAAGTAAAAAATCTTCACCCAATTTAACCATGATTTGTTTGGAAAATAATAACTGACAATAATAATCATAATAACAATAATACTTGCATCAGATATAGATGGGTACAAACTATGCTAAGTTATGTGTGCAAAATCTCATTAAACTGGATGTAAACTGTCAAATTCATGTGTGTAAAATCTCACTACATTGGTTGCAAACTATGATGAGTAAGGTGTGCAAAATTTCATTAAAATAGATGCAAATTATTTGATTCATATATGCAAAATCTCATTAAAATGGATTAAAATGGATGCAAACTGTTTGATTCATGTGTGCAAAATTTTATCAAGATAAGTGAAAAGCATGCTAAATAAGGTGTATAAAATCTCATTAAAGTAGGTACAAAAATATAAATAATGAACTACTTCAAAAGTTATGAACATCACATATGCATGAATGAATTCCACGTACACACTATCTAGGAACAACAAAAAAATCTTTATATATAAACACTAAACTATAGGTATTCTGAGAATTTTATAATTTGATTTCCTTCATTCATATATAACTATAGATGTATCATGAGAGCAGAAAATAATACATTAGTGTTAGTGGTTAATGACATGTCTCTGCATGCATTTTTCACCCTTGTTCAGGTTGTTTCTTACCCTTCAAAAGAATTCTATGTTTGTTAAAGATACATCGATTGAAGTGGAGTGAGAGGGGGAGAATGTCTTTGAGGATCCTGACATCTGTGTGATTCATTTGTCATTGTTCATAACAGGAAAATGCAAATTAATCTCTAAATAGTAATGGAACTCATGAACACATTTTCCAGCATACATATAATTACATGTCAAAACCAAATAATTGAAATTTAAACCAATGAATTTACCTATCTAATTTTTTTAATGTAATTTAAGATTGTACTCACTCACACCAGACATAGATTAAGGGATCTTTGGTTTACTTCTTTTCAAAAAAACTCAGCTTTTCTTTTTTCTTTTAACTGACAAAAAAAAATCAATTCTCACTTCTCACATTTTTGTGTAAATTTTATAAGTAGTAAGACGAATTGAGCCAGCAGTCGCAGAAACAACAAAATTGGACTACAACCAGTCAACCAATAATCAAGATCTTAATTATGAGAAATCTAAGCATTTCTAAGGACACAAGTTTACTGTAAAATTACTTTTCAAATAATTAGAAGCAAGTGTACCCTAAATAAGTCTAAGAGTGGTTTCATATCATGCACCAAAGCTTTATTGTTATAAATTGTGTGATAGACAAGTACAAATTGAACTATTGAAGAGAGCAAAGAAGCAAAGAACTGTTATAAAATCAGATAGATAAAATTCAGTAGATACTAAAACAATAACTTTGCAAGTAATAAACATACAATATACCCGAGATGCTAGTTCTTCAAGAGTTTTCTGCTGCATTTTCCTTCTTGTTCCTATTTCAGATTTCTTTGTATTTATACTTCTTCGTGGCATCTTAATATTTGCATCTTTTTTCATTTCAAATAATCATTGTATATTAATCATGTTTTATGAAAGCACATAAGTCAATTGATTGGGTGCACAAAAGATTAATAGTCAATTGATGTATTGCTTGATTAACCAATAAAACATTATTAACACAAACACAAATAAAAAATCTAGTCACATTACAAATTAATTGCATATTTCTGACCAGAAGCATAACACATCAGTAACAATTGCTAGTATTGCCACAATAAAGATCTGCCAACAATAACTATTGTCAAAAGTCAATTATCAGTTAAGTAACTGAGATAATGACATAATTTTTTCAAAGATTTATAAATTAAAAGTACCTAAGTTTCATAAACAAGATATGATGAATCAAAATCAAAACCAAAAGATATTTTTATTATAGAGTGCTTAAAGATTTTTATGAATAGACAGAAAACATTGAGTCATATTTTTGAGTTTTTCCTTGCATATTTTGAATAGATACAGAATGATGACACCAGTAATAAACAGATTATCTAGGACAGAGACTTAAAGTCAAATACACAATAGAACTATATATATGTTAGTTTACAGCTACCAAGTTTAAAGAGAAGTTATATGACAATTCAAATTTGAGTTAAACAAAAAGATCAATATTAGAATGATGCTAAACCCGTCTGTTTTGGTTATAGAGTCCGACTTCCTGATACGTTTTCTCCAATTGGTTTACTGCATACAAAACACATACCAAAGTTCAGATACACTAGAAATGAAAGTGAGAAGCAAAGAGTTGCAAAAAGCAATAAATGAACAGAAATTAAAACTAATTAACCTTCACATTAAAATTTTGCAATAATACAAACTTTAACCTTGCAGAAACATCACACATCAGTAGAAACGAAGGGGAATGTATAAAGAGCTGGGGAATGTATAAAGAGCTGAGAGATGTTGCCATAGAGAGTAAAGCCGCCGCTACTGACGATGGACAACGAACTCATGAAGGCTGATTCCCGTTGAGAGTGCTCATCAGCATTGAAATCCAGAAAGAAGCATTGAAAGCAAAAAAGAAGGTGAGCTACATGAGTGTTGAGAGAGAGACAGAGGGATTTTGTGAAGAAGAAGAACATGTGAGGTAAAGAGCGTGTACTCACGCTCTCTATATGTATTTGATCATGTTGTTATTTGGTGTAAAAAAATACTAATACTAGTTGTTTGCTCATTTGCTGGTCTAAAAGTTAAAAATTTATTGACTCCTTAGTATTGATGTATTGGTTAATCCTAATTGTGTATGTATATTAGATTAACTGACTAATGCAAGTAGTTTTTTTCCCGCAGGTTCAATTACAATAAAGTACTCATTTTTTTTTAACTCAAAATACATATTTTTGTATGTGCTAAAAATACATAAAAAGTGTATTGAATATTTGTTGAGTGCTTTTGCGGTATATATATGTTCTTGAATATAGCAAGTAATTAACAAATATATAATATTCACCAAAAAGTTGTTGTAAGGAAGATAAGATATAAAAGTCACTAAGTATATTATTGCTTCATATAAGCTTTTCAAGAAAAGTCAAATAATTAAACAAAAAAAAGCGATGAATAACGACCATATAGTTTTGAGTGCTTTCTAACAGATTATGAATGACCTAATCCATCTTGACCTTTTAGGCACTAATTTTTTTACCTAGGGACCTTATTTGCAATGTGAACATGATGATAGACTTTTTTTTAGTATCTCTCACTTCAGCAAGTTAAAGACTAATTTACTGTTTCATTTAAAGATTTGCTGGTAGTCAATATAGGAGTGCTCATGGATCTGATCAGATTCACATATCCGTAGTGTTTATTTAAATTAGATCCGAAAATTACGGATATCAATCCGATTCGCAAGGCTATCGGATCAAATCAAATCTGATCCGCATACTAATAGGATCGCATTGCGAATTTTATTTTATGTAGGTATTCGCATATCCACAGATTTGTAAAAATAAATAAATAAATTAGTAAATATTCTTTTTATATTTTATTTCAATTAATAATTATCATATATGTTGTATTATTTTATTTTTATTATTTAAGAAAAATATGTTTAATAATATTTTTAGAGTAAACATGTTTAAAAGAGTGAAAAAATAGATTTTATTGATATTTTTAATAAAAATGAGATTTTTAAAATATTTGTATGTTTTGTGATATATCCGAGATCCGATCCGCCAATGTGTGGATGAGATCGGATCCAAACTTGAAAGTCACGAATATTAGATCTGATATTTTAATGCGGATCGAGTAGAAATTTTGATCATATTTGATCCGATCAGATACGATACGCGTTCACTCCTAATGGGTTGTTGCGTAGATAAAGCGGGTGATACATGTTTCAAATGTCCGTGATATAAAGAACTAAAATATTATTTAAAAGTTATTAGTTTATATTTTTAAAAATTTTAATTTAATTTGATATATTTTAATTTTATTTATTTATTTACTAAATTAAGTTTTATATTAATGGGTTTAGAGTTTTCTATTTAGTTTAATCTAAGAGAAATGCTAGAGAATCATCAAAATTTATTATTTTTTACCATCACTTAACCTAGCCACCAATTTAATTTCTTTACTCTAGCTCATTTAATCTAATAATCTAATAACATACTTTATTCCTTATATTTAAATATTGATAGCTAATTGATAACCAAAAAATAATAAATTCTTATCATCCTTTAACATTTCTATTAATCTAATAAGAGCTAATGCTGAAGTATTTTTGAATTTCGTGATAAAATTATTGTGTAAACAAATGAAATTAATTAAGTAATGTATCTTTTTTTATTTGATTTAACTTTTTGTTTTTTGCTTTTTTTTGTATCATTAATATTCAAACTCTTAATACTTATTTAATCTCTTAATACTTATTTAATCAGATAAAAAAATGGACCATTTGATAAACCATGTTGATTGAATATGATGGTATAGGTGAATACGTATATGTGCCTTTTAATTTGTCCATGCAAACACCATTATTCATTTTGATTTTAAATTCATTTTCAATATTGAAATTAATTAGCACTTTTGAAAAGGTCATGATTGTCTGCCATTATATATAGCAGATTGGTGAAGAGTTTTGTGTGTGGATTTATATGGGGCGTTTGTATGTGAAGTGTATTGTGTGTGGTTCAATAATAACACTCAAACCTATATGAAATTAACACATACCCGCATAAACGTGTTGACGGGACTAATTAACATTGGCAAATTATATTATTGATTATTAAATATATAAAAAATTATAAAGTCAATGAAGCATGATTATATATGTATGTATGTAATCGGTAAAAAGATACTGATTTAAATTTTAGTTACTTGAATGGACTAGGAATTGTTTTCTTATAAGAGAAGTGCTATACATACAAATTATTTTGATTTATAAGTCATATAAGTTAGACCAAATTCAATAAAAAAAAGTCACTTATCCCGTGCTACTTAATAGTTTTTGTAACATCTTCATTATTAGAAGTCACGCTTTCGGTTGCACCACTCTGATAACAAAAAGTATTATTACCACTACTTTATATACTGAATATTAAAATAAGAGCCTGTGACTCGACACCGTATCGTTGATTTTTTTGAAAACCGAAAATAACTATTATATCTTAAGAAAAATACAAGCAGGCATAAATTCATATACAAGACTTCTTATATACTATCTTATAATATAATATCTATATAAAACATACAACTCCTATCCCTCTTACAAAATTGTAATAACAAAAACAAGGGAAGAAAATATTCTAATTAATATAACAACATATAAACCAAACACAGTATAACTCCTCTTAATGCTTCTTTATCCGGTTCCTGAAAAGGTAAAGCTGTAGGGGGTGAGAACCTAACCACATGATCTCACCACGGAGTTTCAAAGTTATCATAAGAAGATATTTAATAAGAAATCTGTTTTCAAACTCAGTGACTATCATTGCCTTATGAATCTTTTAAAAACCAATAGGTAATCGTTCAAAACTTTTTCAAAGAAACAATGTTTAATCTTTCAGAAATCCGAAACCTTTCCTTTCTTATAAGAAATTCTCAATCAGAAACCAACCACGCAAATCAAACAACACAATCAAATAATTCAGCACCAGAATTCATTCAGAATTCATTCTCAAATGTAGCACGCCAAGACAAACACAGGCAAGACAGACAAGGAAAGCACAAGTTCAGGTAGCAGTTACAGCAAGTAGTTCAAGTAGCAGTTAAGAACAGTTTAGCAATTAGGCAAACCAAAACAAGTTCAAACTCGAGCAAAACATACAAATGCATATGATGCATGCCTGTCCTATGGCTGATGAGGCTCATCTGTCGGTTATCCAGCCAACCCGACAACTCTGAATTGTCCTTAGACTGTCCCCCGACGTGCATCCCCAAGAGTCTATACATAGTTTTTTCTCAAATAATCAATATTGCTCAATGGGGGTAACATTTCCGGGAATTTATATAGTGCCCGGACACACTTACGTCGTAGGGTCAACAGAGTATCGAATTTTCAACCTGGTACACGTGGTGGCAAGCCACAGCACTTAATCTAGGGAACCTCGTATCTCAGATATTTCAAATTCATAAGCCACATAAATAATTCAAAGATCATATCTCAATATTTTCAATCCATATCTCAACATCATTATCATTCATCAATCCAAATCTCATTTCCTAATTCATTCAAAAACCATATTTCAAAGAAAATCCTCATCATCCTTCTTTCCGTTCCATTAATCAACGATCTCAGTTCAAAACATAATTCTTTCTTTTCTAAATAAATCAATCTTAAAACATATAACGTTCAAAAACTAATTTTTTTTAAAATAATTACTTCAGGCGAAACTTCCAATTTTATAAAATTTCGGCAACATCTCTAAAACTCGGACACTGCCACCCTTTCTGGGTCTCATCCAAACATTTCTCATCCATTTCCAAATCTCAAACATTTCTCAAAATTGAACCAGTTCCAACATCAAATTAATTTCAAATCAAACCAATTCCAATAAATAAACTCTTTTTAAAATCAAACCAGCTCAAATATTAAATCATTTATAAAATTAAACCACCTCAAAATCAAACCACTCCCATAATCAGTTTATTTTCATATCTCAAATTGTTTCCAAAATCAGTTCATTTATATTACCAAGAAAACTCCAAAACCAAGAAAATCCTCTTCATAATAATCAAGTAAATGACATTTCAAACTGGTTTTTATCAACAATCATACACCACTCACGCAATCAAGCACCCAATAATTCAGTCCAACAAACCATCACATCCACAAGACAAATATAATCACAGAAATATATCTTTTTGCATCAATATCTATTTATCACAACTCTGTAATGTAAAATAGATTTTAAGAAAAACCATACCTCAATTAGTCGCAAGTTGCAAAATTAAACCCATTAAATCCTTATTCTCATGTTAATCAGCAGCAACCGCAGAAATTCTGTATCTGACATAATTTAGAATTAACACGGAATGGATAGCGATATTAGAACATAATTGCTAATAGAGTATTGCGATAAATAAGAACGGAACCGAATAATCTCACCACGATAAACAGAATAGAACGACACAAAAGCAGCTTCCAAATTGACCGGACAGCCACTCTGATAGCGGCCGGAAGCTCTGATGGTTCAGCAATAACCTTAATTTTGACATGAAGTCATCGGAACTCAACCCTACGATACCAGCAGCTCAGAATCTCTAACTTATACCAGAATGCTAATTTCAAAGATTCTGAAAATAAAAAACGCTTACCAAGAGGATGGCGGCTTCGAGATTCGGGAGAACAAAACCCGGCATAGACAAACCAGAGCCGGAACCCAAATTGGAGTGGAATAGGGTTTGGCAGCTGCAGGGGCATCCTCTAGCGGCTGTAGCCGCAATTTTGTGGCGCCGTTCAGTGAGCAGGGCAGAACAGCAACTTCCACCACCGTCACCTCCCATCCTCCGGCGACAAATTCCTGCAGCGAGGACGGCCGAGCTCCGTTCCGATGGCAGCAAATCTGAAGATGATGGCACGCGGTAGTTGCAGCAGCGTTCAAGCTTCAGCAGCGACGTGGATGGACCCTCGACGGTCATGGTTGCTTTACGTAAGGCTGACGGTGCGAACGGCGACAACGACATGGAGCACGACGCAACGGCGGTTACAGAATCGACCCCTCTTCTCTTGCGCGTCTCGCCTTCGCGACGGCGTAGCTGGCAGCAGCAAGGACAAACGGCGGTGATGGGGTTAATGGGTTTTCTCTCAGCACTACTCTCTGCCTCGGTTCTGGTGAGCGCGACAACGATGACGACCAGACAGCGGCTACGTGGCTATGGCGGCAGCGGCGAGGACCCTCCCAGCGGTGGCTCTGGCCCAGCAGTGCCTCCCCTGGATCTCCCTCTATCTTCCGTTCATCTCTCTCTCTCTCTCTCTCTCTCTCTCTCTCTCGGGTCTCACTCTCTCTCTCTCCCTCTTCCCCGATCAGCTTCCCCCCTTTCTCTCTTCCCTTTCTTTTCTTTTCTGTTCCTGAAGTGGGTATGTGAATGGCGGTGGTAAGGAGGGTAAAAGTGACGGGTAGGATAAAAATTAGGGTTTTGTAATTTAATAAAATTATGATATATTATATTAATTTAAAATTTAATTTAATCCTTTAAAATTATTTTAAAAATATTATTTATTATATAAAATTAATAATTAGCTTTCAATCAAATACTCTAATTTAAAATATACAATAATATAATTAATTTTTTTTATTAACAAAATTTAAAATTTAAAATATTAAATTCTAAAATCTCAATTACCTAAATCCAATCGTATAAAATTCTTACTATTTTACAATTACTAAATTTTATAGTTTAAATGTAGAAAATTATCCAATAATATAAAATTAAATAAAATTTTTAATTTAATTATCGAAACTTGATTTAATTATAAAATAATTTCTTAAAATAAAGTCTTTAATGAATAAATAAATTAAAATTGACTCATAATAAGAATTTAAAAAAATCATGGGTCTTAAGGTTTCTATAGCTAGCATGCTTCACATTCCTCCTTCTCCTCTTCCTCTTTCTTCTTCTCCTCTTTTTTTTTGTGTGTTTTCTCTTTTTTCTTCGCGTATTTTATTTTTATCGTCATTTTTTTACTACTGTTGTTGTTGCTGCATTCTTTTCTCATTCTCTTTTTATTGTTTTTGTAACATTATGTATTTTTTCTTTTTTGTTTGATTTTTTCTTTTCAAGAAGAATTATGAGAATATAAAATAAGAAGATAAAGAAAAAAATAGCAAAAGATGAGAAGGAGAAAGAGGAAGAGTTTTAAATTATACAGAACTTATCAAAATAAAAATACACTCAAATATCTTCGTGTTATACCCAAATTTGTTGCAAATACAGAAAAATATTTCCTCTAATGCTGTATTTTTTCCTTATTTTTTTCTTTTTTTTAGTTAAATGAATGTAAGTTCATCTTCTTCCAAATAATTTTGCAACATTATGTGTTTCTTTTTCTCTTTTGTTTGTTTTTTTTTTGTTTTTATTCTTGTTAAGAGAGTAAAACAAGAAGAAACTTGAGAAGGTAAAACAAAAAGGAAAAGATGAATAAAAAAAGATGATGGAAAAAAAGAAGAAGAAGAAGCAGCAGAAGATGAAGAGGAAGGAGAGGAAGAGTTTTGAATTATGCAGAATTTATCAGAATAGAAAATACATCCAAATATATTCGTTTTACACCCAAATTTGCTGCAAATATAGAAAAATATTTTCTCTAATGTTACATTTTTTCTTCTTTTTTTGCCTTATTTCTTTCTTTCTTTTAGTTAAATGAATGTAAGTTCATCATCTTCTAAATTTTTTTGCAGCATTATGTGTTTCTTCTTCTTTTTATTTTTATTCTTGTTAAGAGAGTAAAACAAGAAGAAACTTGAGAAGGTAAAATAAAAAGAAAAATATGAATAAAAGAAAAAGAAGAAGAAGATGGTGATGATGATGAAAAAAAAAAAGAAGCAGCAAAAAATGAGGAGGAGGAAGAGGAAAAGTTTTGAATTATGCAGAACTTATCAGAATAAATATACACCTAAAATTCTTAAAATACACCCAAATATTTTCGTGTTACACCCAAATTTGCTGTAAATACAGAAAAATATTTCTTCTAATGATATATTTTTTTTCTTTTTCTTTTTTTCATTATTTCTTTCTTTCTATTAGTTAAATAAATATAAGTTCATCATCTTCTAAGTAATTTTGCAGCATTATATGTTTCTCCTTCTTCTTTGTTTGATTTTTTTATTTTTATTCTTGTTAAGAGAGTAAAACAAAAAGAAACTTGAGAAGGTCAAACAAAAAGAAAAAGATGAATAAAAAAAAGCAGCAAAAGACGAGAAGGAGAAGAGGAAGAGTTTTGAATTATGCAGAACTTATCAAAATAAAGTACGTCCAAATATCTTTGTGTTACACCCAAATTTACTGCAAATACAAAAAATATTTTCTCTAATGCTACATTTTTTTTCTTCTGAATTAAACCACATCTTAGCCACTTGATTGTATTTAAAATAATAATCAATTTCGTTTTGGTTCAATTAACAAATCTGAATTATTCATTATCTTCAACAACAAAATAACTGATGATGGAGCAGAAAGAGAAAAAAAGGAGAAAAAAATTTCAATGAAAAAATAAGGAGAAAGAAGAGGAGGAGGAGGAAGAGGTGGTGTCGATGACGACGATAACGAAGAAGAAAAACGTGCAATAATAATATAAAACGCATGAATATAAATGACTTATAAAAATTTATATAAAAAAATATTTATATGTGTAGATTAATTTTTTTTTTCTAATCATAAGAATTGAAGTTTAAATCAAATCATATCTAAAATTTCATACAACTAAATTCTAATCACTGAATTACTTTAACTTTAATATTAAGTTAAGAGTATCATCTGAAAAATAATTGAGAACACATACAAGAGAGAAAAAAAAATTAGAAATGGATATTGTCACTCATATTTGATAGCATCACTTTTTCTTATAAATTTATATAAATATACAATGTAAAGAAATTGTGTGTAAAATATAAGATTATAAAAAATAAGAGCGACAGTATATTATTTTTTAAGAAAATTTAAGATATAAAATATAAAGAAAGTATGAGGTGCAAGCATTTTTATTAAAATTTGATCAGTACTTAATCAGTAAAAGAAAAGTGAATAATTTTATATTATCGAGAAAATTTCACACCATTAAAAATATTAATAATGACTAACTAATAATTATAAATTACAAAACTTATTAATCCCTAACACTTCTCTCTATATATATATATATGAGTAATTAAATATAAACAATAAATATTGAATTTTTGCATCTCTCCTCCAGATGCCGTTAACTCTTTTCGGAATAAATTTTAACTTTCACTGCATTATTTAACGTGTAAAACTTTTGTTCAATAACCTCCTAATTTAATTTCTTCTTCCGGTGATGTTAGGTAAGACTAGAAGTGATTCAAGTCAATTCATAAGTCAATTTGAATTCGATTCATTAATAGTTTAATAAACTAAATTCGTAAACTGATGAGTCAAATTTGAGCCTGAAATTGATCTCATAAATTAAATAAGTCGAGTTTGAGTTTAGATAAGTTCATCTTATTAGCTCGTAAATTGGCTCGATTATATATATAATACTCTTAATTATTTAAAATTTTATATTTATTTTTACATATAATTTTGATGTAGGACATAAATAAAAAATTATAATTTATTAATAGATAAATAATATATAAAATTGATGTTTTTAAATATTTTTAAAATATATAAATTATAATTTATGATATAGAATTATAGATTATATTCCTATTATTTGAGCTAGTTCGTGAGCTTTTGGTGAGTCGAGTTTGAGCTTAAGAAATATGTTCAATTGTTAATGAGTCGAGTCGTGTGTCAAGCTCAATTTTTGTGAGTCGAGCTTGAGCTTGGTATAGCTCGACTTAGCTCGTCTCACTTGCAGCCCTAATGCTAGGTAGCCAAAGATGTAAAATTTTCATTCTCTTTATAAGTAAGTGACATACACTTCCCTGTCACTCTTCCTCCTTATCACCCACCCTTTTTTCTGCATGTCTAAAGTTAGGGACGGATCCACTGGTATGGAGGCAAGTGCCCCCACTACAATTTGAAATTTTATTGAGTAGTATATATAATAATAATATTTATTTGTTCCTATTAAATTATTAAATTTGATCCCATAATAATTTTTTATTCAACTTTCGACATTTAATAGTCAATTTGAGAACTTTATACTATATGTCCATTATAATGATCAATTTTCAAATTTAAATAAGATTGGTGTTCTTTCTTAGAGATCGATTCGAAAGAATATTATCTATCTATTTGTGTTTCTTCTTTTAAAATTAACTTTAGTTTTTTCATAACAACTACACTAATTAAATGAATTTTTTTAACTATAAATATCATCAAGAGCTAATTGTATGAAAGTTGAGCTTTAAATGATTGCGTAACGACATATATATATATATATATATATATATATATATATATATATATATATATATATATATATATATATATAAAGACATTTTGATTATATTGCCAATGTTTCAAAATATGAAAAATAAAAAAATTAAATTTCAAATTATATTTTATTATTTAAATTGCTATTTTAGTGTTTTAATTTTTAATCAGATATTTTGAAATCTAATCATATTTTACAATAACAAAATATAATTATAATAACAATTATGCTACGTATACATAAAATAATCACTTGTACAAAATAAATCTTAAAATACAAATTTTAAAATATAAAATACACATTAAAAATAAGTTAAATAATATATATATATATATATATATATATATATATATATATTACACACAAATTTATAATAGATAATTTGATAGCTAATTTTTTATGTAAACATAATATTTTTATTATAAAAATTAGGTTTAATTACTCTATTGGTCCTTATAGTTTCACAAAATTTTCAATTCGGTCCCTATACTTTTTTTTCTTTTAATTGGGTCTCTGCACTAAATTTTTTTTAATTAAGTCACTCTTAGCAGTAATTGGCTTAATTTCATAGGGACCCTGATAAGAATAACACTTAGTTTATTTGATGTTTAGCTCAAGATTTATTAATTAGTCTAGATCCTTCTATATTCATGATGTTATAGTGTAGTTATATATTGACTACAGGAGAATACAGGGGAGTACGTCATGATTTGTTTTACCAAATAGAAAATTTTCTCTTTTCTCTCTCTTTTGATATTGTTATCAAATTTCAATAATCTCTTCATGGTATCAAAAGCCTCGTTTTTGTACATGATCCATGGCTACTAGTGCTGTTAATTCAGATTCTTCAGTAACCTCTTCCTCTTCTACTTCATCGTTCACTCCACGATCTTTTGATCATCCCATAGGTGACAAGCTCAATGAAAATAATCATAAAACTTGGCAACAACAGGCTTTGGCTGCAATCTTTGGGCAAGCCCTTGAGGATCATCTACATTCTGACAGAAAGCCCTCACAATTTGTGTCCGAAACAGATCGAACTGCTGGTATTATATCAACCGATTACAAACGATGGAGGCAAGAAGATTACAATATTATTTCTTGGCTTCTTGCTTCCATGGATGAATCCTTCAAGAATAAAATGATAGGTTGTGTTTTTGCTTTTGATATCTGGAACAGAATTGAAGATTATTTCTCAAAATCGATTCGATATAGGGTCAAGCAGCTAAAAACTCAGCTAAAACTTATAAAGAAACAAGGTCTTCCTGCTGCTGACTATGTCTCAAGAATCAAGAGAATTGTTGATTCTTTAGCGTCTTTAGGTTTTTCTTTGACTACTGATGAACATATTGATGCTCTTTTGGAAGGGCTCAATGAAGATTACCAAAACCTAATTACTACCGTTTCTACTAAACCTGAGCTGTATTCTCTTCAAGAGGTTGATATGTCAATTCTATCTCATGATGATATGCTTGAGAAATTTCACAAATCTGATCCATTTATTGCTCAAGAACATCTCACTCAGTCTGCAATCCCTTCTTCATCCGCTGCTGGTAGAAGTGCTGGGGGTAGAAGGGGGTGAGGTGGAAGATTCTTCAGAGGTGGTCGTGCCTCTTTTGCTAACAATAATCGCCCCCAATGTCAAGTATGCGGCCGATTTGGTCATATTGCGTGGTATTGCTTCCAACGATTCAATCAAGAACACCCTCTCCTTGCTCAGATCTCAAGATTTTCACAGCCCAATGCCTCCTCATCTTCTGCTTCTTCGCATTTCGCAACTCCACCCTCACCATCATCATCTTTCCATCATCCCTCTGCCTATATGGCAGTTACTTCCTCTGTTTCTGATCCAGCATGGTTTCCTGATACTGGGACCTCTCATCACATTACTCCTCATCAGTCAAATCTGCTCTCGTGTTCTGAATATTCAGGTCCTGAACAGATTCATATAGGTAATGGAGCAGGTATGCATATTAAACATATTGGGAATTCTTATTTGCATGCCCTTGATTCTGAAAGATTTTTCAAATTGCAATCTTTAATTCATGCACCTGATATTACTAAAAATCTTGTGAGTGTCTCTAAATTTACAAAAGATAATGCAGTATTTTTTGAGTTTCATGATGATTTTTGTTTTGTGAAGTGCAAGTACACCAAGAAGATTCTTCTTCACAGTTTTAATACTGGAGGGCTCTATCAATTTCACATGCAGTATTTCCAAGACTCACTACACGTTATCCATCTGCTCTATTTTCTATTTCCTCTTCCAATTTTCAGCTGTGGCATAAGAGACTTGGACATGCCACTACTAACACTGTTAAAACTGTTCTTCAATTGTGTAACTCTATACAATTTTCTAATAAAAATAATGATTCTATACCTGTGTTGTGTAATGACTGTGCCTGTGCCAAAATGCACAAATTACCTTTTCCTGATTCACTGACTTCTTATACTTCACCTTTACAGCTCATTTATTCTGATGTTTTGGGGCCTAGCCCCATGATTTCTCATTTAGGATATCGCTATTATGTAATTTTTATTGATGCATTCTCTAGATATACATGTCTTTATCTCTTAGTGAATAAATCTCAAGTTTTTGATGCTTTTTTGCAATATAAGGCTTACATTGAAAAATTAACTGGTCACCATATTAAATGTTTACAATCTGATAATGGTAAGGAGTATATCTCTAATTCTTTTTCTTCCTTTTTACAGCAGTCTAGGATTGAGCATAGGTTCTCTTGTCCTTACATTCATGAGCAGAATGGAAGGGCAGAGAGAAAACATCGTCATCTCACTGAGATGGCTTTGGCGATGCTCTCTACTGCACATATGCCATTAATATACTGGGATGAAGCAGTTTTAACTGCTGCTTTCCTTATTAATAGACTACCCACTTCTATTTTACACAATAAGTCACCTTTTGAAGTTCTTCTAAACTATAAACCTGATTATACTTTTCTAAAGGTTTTTGGCAGTTCCTGTTATCCTAATTTAAGGCCATATAACAAAATCAAGTTTAGCTATAGATCTCACCAGTGTGTGTTTATAGGCTATGCTCAAAATTATAAAGGATATAAGTGTTTGTCACCATCTAGTAGAGTATATGTTTCACGAAATGTGTTATTTGATGAGAATATCTATCCATATCCTCTGTTATTCTCTGGGAGCTCTGAGTCTCTCAAGAGTACTACTAATGCTTCTACAAATGAATATGTTCCTAGACCTTATGCTTTTAGGCCTCCTGATCCTGTATTGCAAGGTGACTCCATCCATTCCTTGCAGTCTAGTGATGTTGTCTCTGATATGTCCACTGATGCTCCCAATCCATCTCCTATCAATACTGCTGTGACAGCTCCATCCATTGTTTCCACACAACCAATTCCAATATCTGGCGTAGAGATTTGTTTACCACACGTTCAGCCTGACCCTGTCTCTGTCCCTACAAACACTCATCAAATGGTCACTAGGTCCAAGGCAGGTATTCTTAAACCTAAAACACATTTTTCTTGCCTAAACTCTCAAGTCATTGATGTAGCATTGCCTAAGAATGCCAAATCTGCTTTGAGCATTCCTCATTGGTTTCAAGCAATGCAAGATGAATATCAAGCACTGATTAGGGCCAACACATGGACACTTGTGTCTCCACCAGAAGGTGCTAAGATCATAGGCTGTCGCTGGGTGTTTGCTGTCAAAAGGTTGCCAAATGGACATTCAGAAGTACAAAGCTCGTTTGGTGGCCCAAGGTTTTTATGAAAGTGAAGGTTTTGACTTTGAACAGGTATTTAGTCCAGTGATTCGACCAGCCACTGTCAGGTTAGTTCTTAGTGTTACTTTATCCAGAGACTGGGTACTTCGACAATTTGATTTTAATAATGCATTTCTCAATGAAGAATTGCATCAAGAAATCTACATGACACAGCTCTTGGGATTTGAAATGGATGCTGCGACAAAAGTTTGTAAGCTGAATAAATCCCTTTATGGTCTAAAACAAGCTCTAAGGGAGTGGTTTTTAAAATTAAGTACTACTTTACAAGCCTTTGGTTTCTACAATTCAAAGTCTGATATGTCATTATTTATTCGTACTTCCTTTAAATCTGTTATTTACATCCTTTGTTATGTTGATGATATTATTATCACTGGAAATAATGCTGTTGAAATTGATGATATGATTAAGAAACTACACAAAATATTTTCGTTGAAAGATTTAGGAAACTTAAACTATTTCTTGGGCATCGAAGTAGTGAGGACGGCTGATAAGTTGTATTTGTCTCAATCTAAGTATATTACTGATCTTCTTTCAAAAGTAGGTATGCAGTGTGCTAGTCCTATGCCAACTCCCATGCTGTCCTCTTTGCAGCTCACAAGCAAGGGCTCTGAGGATTTTGAGGATCCCAAACTGTATGGATCTGTAGTTGGATCTCTTCACTATGCAACTATTACTAGACCTGATTTATCGTTTGCTGTTTGTAAAGTGAGCCAATTTATGCATGCTCCTAAACTGGCTCATTGGAAATCAGTAAAGCGGATCCTTCGGTACTTGCAGGGAACAAAGGACTAGGGCCTGGTTTTTCATAAATGTTAGGACTTCAGGCTCTATGGTTTCTCTGATGCTGACTGGCTTCAGATCTTGAGGATCGGAGATCGGTGTCTGGTTTTTGTGTATTTTTGGGAACTAATCTTTTGTCATGGACTTGTAGGAAACAAAGTACAATCAGTAGATCCTCCACTGAAGCAGAGTTCAGGAGTTTAGCTGACTGTGGAGCTGAGATTGTTTGGTTCACAAATCTACTGGCTGAGCTGCGGATTGGCCTGGCTACGACTCCTACAGTATTTTGTGATAATCTCAGTACGGTTCTTCTCACTGCAAATCCAGTTCTTCATGGAAAGACTAAGCATTTCCAAATTGATATCCAATTTGTTCGAGACTTGATTAGGCAGAGGCAGCTGTATGTTGTTCATATTTCAGAAAATGACCAAGTTGTAGATGTCTTGACTAAACCCCTATCTGCAGCCTCTTTTGTCAAGTTTAGGTGCAAACTGAGAGTTGTTCCAAGACCAACTATCAGTTTGAGGGGGCTGATAAGAATAACACTTAGTTTATTTGATGTTTAGCTCAAGATTTATTGATTAGTCTAGATCCTTCTATATTCTTGATGTTATAGTGTAGTTATATATTGACTACAGGGGAATACAGGGGAGTACGTCATGATTTGTTTTACCAAATAGAAAATTTCCTCTTTTCTCTCTCTTTTGATATTGTTATCAAATTTCAATAATCTCTTCAGACCCAACTAAAAAAATTGGTGTAGGACCCAAATAAAAAGAAAGAAAAGTGTAGGGATCCAATTAAAAAAAAATTTGGTGTAAGGACTCTGAAGGTTGTTGTAGGCTTAGAGAAAGGGGGTTGAATCTATGCCTTCTTTTTAAGTTGTTGTTATAAGCCTTTTAAACAATCTTTCAATTCTGCTTCTGTTTGTCCTTAGCAATAGAAATTTATGAGACAATTTATTTTTGTCTCATGAATATCAGAAAACAGAACACAGTAGAGAAGAGAAAAGCTAACCCCAGCATATATCCTGGTTCGGTTGCCTTGTGCTATGCAACCTACGTCCAGTCTTCTCCACAACAATGGAGGAATTTTCACTATAATTAAAAGTATTACATACACCAATTCCACAAGATTGACCCAATCCTTTCACACTCAAGTTCTAACCTAACTTGACATTGGCTATGCTAATACCTAACTATTCACTCTTAGTACTAACCCAACTAAGAAAGGTATACCTTACAGGTACAAGATACAAGACATAGACATGCCTAAAGAAATCAGAAAATAACTCTAGACTTTTCTCTCAAGTGTATCACTCAGCCTTTTTTTCACTCATAACTTTTACTTGAGCTTTCTCACTTATGCCTTTTTTCACAAGAAATTACAGAAAGATAAACATAGAAAAGTACATCACAATCTGTAAAACATGAAGGAGATTGACTTCATCAACAGCTTCTTTGCTATGTGCAAAACCAGATTTGCAAACCTCAGATACAGTTCTTCAGTATTGGCCGAATGCTTCTTTGAAAGAGAGCATTATCCAAGTAGAGAAACTTCTTTGCAGAACACAACTCACCAAAATTTGGTTTTCTCTCCTCAGTTCTGAATGAGCAGAAAGTCTTCTTTTATCTCCTTGCATGTGGCTAGGTTCTTCTTCTTAGGTCAACTCCTTGAGTTTTGAACTTCACCAACCCACTGTCTCACTTTTTCTCATTTTTTCTCAGAGTTGAACCTTTGCTTCTGACTTCTCCATCTTGATCGAAAGCCATAAAACAGCAACCACAAAAGTCTTCCAATGATAAACCAAATATGAACCCTTAAAACCAACTTGGTCCCCAAGACATGTTTGAAACCGTGAATTTACAACAGAGAAGAACATAAATCCTCTTTTCCATATAACCCGAAATGAAGTGGAGAGAGTTGAAGATGAAGAGAAGAAAGTGTGTTGCATGTAAAAAGAAATGTGTTACCTTTAACCTAAACTTGATTTGGTTTGAAATGGTTGTTAGACTTCTGAGTTTCAAGTTTGGACTTTTTCTTTCTTACTTCTTTGATGATCACCTTAGGGAAGAAGCTTTCTCTTTCTCTTTCTCACTTTTCTGAGTTTTGTGATTTGACATGGTCAGAAAAAAAAGGAACGTTGAGTTGGTGAAAGTAATTGAGAGGAAATTTTCTTGCTGAATATCAACTCGGGCTTGGATCGGGTTGTAATTTATTTGGCCCATTTGATTCCTCAGCTTTGTTTCCTTTTGGGCTTTGTTTATGTCATTAACCCATCAGCCTTGTTTTATTTTCTATTCCATTTGGGCTATAATTCAAATTTTGGCCTGCAACAATAAATAATTAGTAATATGCAATTACAATTAATCAACACTAATTATTTATTTTATCCAAAAATAATGTTTGTCATCACTAATTAATTTAGTTAATTTCTTAACTCAACAGACTCAATTAAAAGGAAAAAAAGTACAAAAACCTAATTAAAAATTTTGCAAAAGTATAGGGAGCAATAGAATAATTCAACCTAAAAATTATTGTCATATTATATATATTTCGCCCCACTATCAAAATTTTCTGGATCCATCACTATCTGAAGTCATTAATGTTCTTTTCAAAATTAATTTCAGTTTTTTTCAAATCAAATCCCTAACATCTCTCAATTACATTATTACCCATTAAAATATAATTTCTCTGCAAAAAATTATGGAAGCTAAATTAAAAAATTTTAACCACTTCTAATATACAACTCATATTTTACATATAAACTATTAAAAAATAAAAATAAATATAAAATATAAATTAAAAAATAAATTTTTAAAAATAATTATTAACTCGCCAAATTAAAATCAATAAATAAACATACATATAAATATTAAATAAAATATTAAAATAATTAAAATAATGACCTATTAGTACACATATGAGATAATTTGAAAATTACAATAAGACGAATAGTTTAAAATTTGGTAATATTAATTATAAATTTTATTAATTATAGACATCATAGGTATGAAATTATGAATATTATGAGTACAAAATTATAGATGTTATTAATATAAAATTATGGATGTTATATGTATGAATTTATTGATGTTATTATGAGTAAATTTATCAATTAAATTTGACATTTTTTCAAATTCAAGTATGATATAATTCAAAAACATACGTGTTAATTTGATAGTTACTTATGCAATAACTAAAAAATAATATGTCTATGGATGTAATATCTAATAAACATGAATTTAATTTTTAGATGTTAGTTGTATTTAATTATGGATGTTATGTATATGAACTTAGTTATTGCAATATAATTATAAATGCACATTTAAGCGCACACACACAAAAATTAAATCAGTTTATTATCATATCTCATTCAAGCTAGTATAATTTTTTATATTCTCGAAAATTAATTGACGGACAATAATCTCATCGGATGAGTCAGTCTATCTGTTAATCAAATTATTCTTCAACTTCTTCTGACATAAATAATGTGTTAATGTCGAATTCAAATGTCATATTATTTATAATAATAAAGACGATCTCTTATAAATTTTTTTGACTTATTCCAATTACACTTGTTTTCAATTACACTTGTAATTGAATTAAAGTTATGATTTTTGGCCTTTGAAGGAGCATATGCCTTCAAGATTCTTCTAACAAATGATAACCCTGTTACACGTACAATACTTTTACATTTGCTATCTCCATTGAATGATAATACATGAATTAACCGAAACAAAAATCAATTATAATTAAATCATTTAAGGCATATTATTATTATTATCGTTTTTTATTATTATTAGTTTTTATTATACTTTTAAATATAAAATTTAAATTATAAAAAAAAATTACGTATTGATTATAAAAATGTCTAATAATTAAAGATATGATATTATAATTAATATTATTAATAAGTGAAACTGATAAAAATATGATAAATAAATTAATAGAAGAGTGACATAAAAAATTAAATTGTTATTAAATTATATATAAATAAAGTAAATTATAAAAAATTTTGACTAATTATAATTAAAAATTTTTTATTACCAAAATTTTTACTTCTTTTTCTATTAGCAATCTAATCTGAAGCCCACAAGAAGCAACTGATCAGATTGGATGTGTGATGTGAGTTTTACAATTACAATTAGAGTTATACGAGTGTATATTAAAATCAGTTACTAAAGTCAGTCACAGTATAAAATATATGTTGAAATATAAATATATATTAAAAATAAATTAAACCACACATGTATTTATACATAAATATATTGGTGATTGATTTTAGTAGTTAATTTTGATATACAAATAACATTTTTGTTAAAACTAATAATATATTTAACTAACTTAAATTGATTGAGCGATTAGCTCACTTATCTGTTTAAGTAAGTATTGAAAATTCGAATATTATCTGCTGCATATAATAATTCATTAATTAATAACAAATTTTTAAATGAAATTCAAATTCACAATAAAATAATTTTTAACCTATAGAATTAAAAATACCGTGGATAACTAAAAAAAACCTAATAATGCGTTTAGCAGTGGAAATGTACAATTTGGACTATAATTCCTAGACGAAGTCACAAAGTGGCAATAACTATTTTTATTGTTCTTGTACGGTTGGTTTAATAATGAGTAGTATTAGGTTAATATAATTATTAATTAGTACTATTTAAGTATTAATAATGAAATAATTGAAAAGTGGGACACGCAATTAACGTAAGTTCCTTCACTTTCTGGGTTAGTGATGATTTAATGGCTTGTCATGAATTGACTTTAACTTGAATCAACTGTGCCAATATGCAACTTTTGGGATATGGATTTAAATTTGTTACTATTAGTCAACACTTATTAATTAACCAGGTCAATTATTAAATAATTAATCATTTTTGTTAACGAGTATTTTAAGAATTTTTTAATCCTGATGAAATTATGTTTTAACATTTATTTTTTTAAGATTTAGAATTTAGAATTTAATTAAAATTTAAAATTTAAGACAAAAATATAATTTAAAAAAACTAATTGATATTAACTGAAAAAATTATTCCTTTAATTAGAGTCATTATTATTATGTATAAAGAAAAAATTTCTAGAATAAAATACTAATAAATTAATAAAATATATATAATTATTTATGAATTTTTATCTAACATTTTAAATTTTTAGAAGAATATGAAAAGACAGATTATGACAAAACTCTTGAAATGCAATTTATTATTATATTATTAAAACAATTAAAAAAACAATATCTTAACTTCTTACTATGTCGACTTTCAATTTATGTTCTTTTTGTTCATAAAAAATATTTGTATCAAAATCATTTATAAAAATATATAAGGGTAACCGGCAAGATTCATCAGCTATAGTAAACAGCATAATCTTAAGTGAAAATAGATTCTTTGTTTAAAAGTGGCTAAATAATTTCATTATAAGTGAAAAAAGATTTTCTATCTATCATAGCTGTTTGTTATATGCTTCTTCTTGTTTATTGACAGCATGAAAAAGTTTTACACTAGGTAATAATTGAATTTAAACTCTTTATCTAACAGTTATTTCAAATTTTCAATGATGATTAAACAATAGTTTAATTAATCAATACATTTGATTTAGAAATGATGAAATCTTATCGTGAATAATTTTTTTTTATCATAGCATATTAACATGTGATAAATTTGTGATTATATTTATATTGGTGTACCAAAAGCACCCTACAATCTCACCAACCTACATTTTGTTGTAGAGCCAAATGTGACACATTATCTCTCTTATAAAAACCTTCATAACAGAACATTATATTTGACCAGTAGATCACATTTATATTAATTTCATTATTTATTAAATAAGTATAGTAATAATAAATGTAAGATTAGAAAGAGAATAAATATTATGTTCTGTTGAAAATTTGTCTTCAATTTAATTTTTAGGAATAATATTTTTTAATATATATATATATATATATATATATATATATATATATATATATATATATATATATATATATATATATTAAGAGTGTTTCAAAGAGAAAAATAACAATGTTAAAACCCATAACATAAAATATTCCTTTATTTATTACCTTGAATAACATGTTATTTTCTAAAGAATGTTGCATTCTTTATTTAACACAGAACACATTAGTATTCGTGGTTTAATTTTTTTTATTTGCACCATGGTATCCATCGAACTGAAAGCTTAATGATTAATTTTTTGGGTACTGCAGAAGTAAAGTGGACAATTCTCTTAAATAAATTTGCTCCATTCCTACTTTTAGTGAGTATCAAATCTTAGAAAGATAGTTAAAAGACACAATCCTCGTCTATATGTACCAACTTGTGTTGGTTCGTGGTTCAAAATTAAACACTTAATTTGATATAAGAAAGATTAGTTTGCTCTATAAGCAAAAGTTTAATTTTTTTTCTCTAAATAGTGTGAAATATTTTATAGAATTATTAATTATATCTATTTTTTTAGATAATTATTTTTACATTTTAAATATATTTATATGAATTTAATTTTAATGTACTATAAGTATAAAATAATTTTATATTATATTTCAATCATATAACAATATATAAATAAAAATATAACTATTTTTCATACCAAATATGTAAATAGTCATTTAAAAAATGAATGTAATTAGACGATTATGTAAAATATTTTAGGATTTAGCGAATGGTGATAAATACTATTTATTTTTTGGTTGTCTACAATATTTTCAATCCGACAGGTTAAAGACTAATTTATCGTCGATTTGAACTTCATTTAAGGGTCTATCCAACACTTATTTAAGCGGATAAATAAACTAACTATTCGTCCAACTTAAATTAGTTATAAACTTTATTTATATTTATTTACTTTTGATATAAGTGGGGTGGGCCAAGCCCATAGATATGGCCCACAAAATCATTCACACATGATTTGAAAATTGTTCGAAAAGAGACGCAAATCCAAGAAGAAGCCCATCATCACCCCTTCGCAATCATACACAGAGCCACTCTCACAAAACGTGTCTCAGTCATATATTTTCTTATTCCATATATTACCCTTTTCATCTTATTAATTAAAATAAAAAAGTTATTATTTAGTGATTTCATATTTGATATGATGATAATAAAGCAGTGAATGATGACTCCCTCTTCTTCCTGCTTCCTTGTCCTCTCTTCTTCTTGTTCTTCATGTTATGCAACCCTTTGAAGCCGGCATCTACTAAAACCCATTTCCCAAACACTTCAAAATATCTCTTCCTTTTCTCTCTTTTACTCATTGGATCATCACTTCTTCTTCAATTCGCCTTCAAAATACAGAAAAGAGGTCCCTTTTTTTGTGTTTTGAGATTTTGATCCATCTGAAGGGGACCTTAAAATCTTGGATCTTTCCGATTGCTATCATTTCAAAGTTTCAATCTTTTCAGATTTTGGCGTGCTGGGTCGATCCGATTTCGGTCTAAAACTGCTGAATTTGATCTGAAATTCGGAGGTTTTTGTTTGGTCTTCTTTGGATTATTATTATTTTCTTTAAATCTCTGCTTTGAAATGGTCTATTTCCATAACTCAATCTCTCTCTGCAACTCCACCATGGCGAATTCGATTTGCTCCTCGGATTCTGGCTCAAAATCGAGGCCAAACAACAGCAGCAACCACCTTAATCGGAATCGGAGGGTTCCAATTTCATCATCATCATCATCGGCCAATTCGCTTCAGATTCCACCTTGTGACCGATCTCGATTGGCCATAGTTGATGTTGTGATCTTCATCGCGGTTATCAGTGCAATCTTGTACTTGTTCTTCCCTTACATAGAGCTTGTGATTATAACCTCCATAAGGGTTTCAAAAGTGGTATTTTGTGTGATGAAAGAGGAGTTTTCGGTGGCGCCTTCGATCTATATCGCAATAGTGATGAGTATTGTGTGTGCTGCATTGGCAACTTGGGGTGTTGTGGCTTGCACTAGCAGGAAGTGTGGAAACCCCAATTGCAAGGGTTTGAGGAAGGCTGCAGAGTTTGATATTCAGTTGGAGACTGAAGATTGTGTCAAGAATTCGGGTTCTGTGAGCAAGGATGGTGGTGGAGGAGGTGGCGCCGGTGCTGCCGGCATTAAGAAGGGTCTATTCGAGCTTCCTCGTGATCATCATAGGGAGCTGGAAGCTGAGCTTAAGAAGATGGCACCAATCAATGGAAGGGCTGTACTTGTTCTCCGGGCTAGGTGCGGCTGCTCGGTTGGTAGGTTGGAGGTTCCCGGGCCGAAGAAGCATCCGCGGAAGATCAAGAAGTAGTAAAGAAGGATTGATTTAATTATAGGGCTGAAGGGATTTAAAATTTGAGAATGAATACTGAAAATTTGTAGTAGTGGTACTTTTTATGGATGAGGAGACATTATTTTCTATATGATCATTCTAAGTAGGAACTCTTTTTAGGGATGGACATGTCTTTAAATAAGCTCCCCTTTTGGCAATAAGTTGTAAGGAATTATGGGTTATACACAGTGGGATATACCTGGGAATATAAGAAACTATTTATTTTATTTTTATACCTCTCTAATAGTTTTATGAACTGTTATGTGGTTCATCTAGCTTAATTCTTTTGTTTGATTTTGGTTATTGTTATGTGCTGTTTTTGCAATGATTGCACAGGATTTTGAGTTATGAAGGGCATTGCTCAATGCTTAAGTACAGAACTGTCTTTTTTATACAGGTAATCCATCCATAAACTCTGGTTTTCTGTTTGAATTGTTTCATTTCATAATTGGATCTCTCATATGGAGGTTTAGAGAAGGTTTAGTGTGATAGCTTTGGGGGGTAATTTATGTTCATGTCTCGTTGTCTCTTTTTGCAGTTTGCTGTTTCTTACAACCTTGCCCATTTTATTGGACTAATATTTGGATTGTTACTTTTTAGAGTCATGATGTTCTTAATATACCCCGATTTTATTTTCCCAATAATTTTTTAAAACGGATAAAATGATATATCTTGATGAATTGTTTTTGACTTTTTGCATAAATATAACAAAACTGTTTTGTTGTCCTGCAACATGGTCATTACCTCTGTTTCTCCCTATGAGATACACTTTGCTTACATTTCTGTCTAGTCACAAAGAGCTTCCTTAAACTCACAGGATTTGAATTTTCGTATGCTTGATTGTGATATGTTGTTTAGTATCTACAAGGTACTAGCTAATAACTTTTCATGTTTTTGGTGGAAGAGCATTTACTTGCACTCATGAGTGTTTACAAGTGAGGTCATTGTACAAGTGAATCTCTTCCTCATCCATTTTTAGTGGATAAATAGATTGGACATTTTTTTGTTGGATCGGAATTTGTGTTTGTATTTGATGATAATCTGAATACTTGATTGTTTCATTCTCAATTTAGATTATCTATAATCTCCTCAATTTTAGGAATAAGCATATTGCAAAGCAACCCATCTTGTGTCAGTTACAATCAATATATATAGGTTTGATGAATAATAGTCTTAGTTTCTGAATTTAAGATACTCCATGAAATTTCTTCTGTTTCATCCTCTTGGTTCTTAGTTGCACTCTATAGATATCCTGGGGCATTTTTGCAAATAATTTATCATTTTTTAAGTGGATGAGTGATATTAACATATTGTGAATTTTGATTTTAGAGGTAAAGGGTAAGAGAAAGGTTTAAAGTATAAATTGGACTTAGCATCACACTCCTTCCCATTTTCTCCAAAACCTGAACTTGCAAGAGCTAGCACTTATGGGATTAGGTATATGTTAAAGGTTGTTTGGGAGTTCTCAAATTTTAGACAGAAAAATCTCCTTTTCACTATCCATTAGAATATAAAATGAGAACTTAGAATCAAGCATTAATCAGCTAGATCATTTTGTGTTTAGATTGCATCCCTATCATAGAAGATTCATGTCACTGAGTGCATTACATTCAAGAGCATATTCACAGTTCTGCTTGTTTTAGCTGTCAAATTTTTAGTAATCATGTTATTTATTATGTATGTTTTTGGAGAACTTATTGCATACAAATGGAGCACCAGAGTGGATTGGATAGAAGTCTAATTCAATTATGTTTCACAAGCACTATGGTAGTGTTTGCAAGCAAATTTTTTTAGGATATAATTACATGGACAGTAAAATGCTAAATATGAGTCCTAAGTGTGGTAGATAGTAATTTTAACATTAGAAAACGGGACTGTTCGGGAAAAAAAAATTATTAGACAACAAAAGTTGTGGACAAGTCTTTTTGGATATGAAAGTGAAAACAGATGTGGAGATTTTAAATGTTTATAAGATGTAGCTCTAAGGTAGCGTTTGGAATGGGATACTGGGACTGGAATTGAAATTTTGGAGACGGAAACAGAAACTTTATTAATATTTATTTCCTAAAATGTCGTCATTAAAAGTTTCATATCCCAAGTCTATCCCTTACCATCCCTCACTGCCAACACTTCTTCACACCTTTGCCAACCCTAAACTCGCCACCACACCTTTGTCATCATCAATCCACCACCACTAACAGCAATAATACCAAGAACAGTAACAATCTCGTAAACATATTTTAAAATCAGATTCAATAATCTCATAAACAAAAAGATTTTAAAATCAGAAAAGAAAAGAGAACATAAGACAAAATTGAAGCGGTAGGAGAGAGAAAGGAAGCAGGAGGAGATGACGGCGATAGAGAGGAGTTGCCGCCGCCAAACAAGGAATGGAAGGGATGCACTAACAAACGGCTCTAGTCACTGATGCAGAGATGCAGAACAAGAAGCAGGCAATGCACACAAAACAACGAGAACAATTGACGGTGAAAATGACTGGCGGCGAGAAGAACACGACAAAGAGGGATGAATGCGAGGAAGAGCAAGCGATCTCCGACAAGCAATCTCGGTGGTGGTCAGGGAAGGAGTGGTCGATTGATGTGTCGCATATCTAGGTGTGGGTCAGGGTGAATGGGTGCAGTTAGGGCTGGAAGTGAGCCGAGCTGAGCCGAGCTAGACCAAGTTCAAGCTCGACTCACAAAAATTGAGCTTGGTTCACGGCTCGACTCATTAACAATCGAGCCTATTTCTTAAGCTCAAGCTCGGCTCACCAAAAGCTCACGAGCAATCTATAATTCTATATCAATAAATTATAACTTATATATTTAAAAATTTTTTAAAAAAACTATCAATAAATTATAAATTTTTTATTTATGTCCTACATTAAAATTATATGTAAAAAATAAATATAAAATTTTAAAAATTAAGATCATTAATATATATAATTATATATTACTATTTAATATATATATATATATATATATAATATTAAAAATATAGATTAAATGCATATAAGATATGTGTATATATAATCGAGTCAGCTCACGAGCTAATGAGTTGAGCTTATCCAAGCTCAAGCTCGACTCATTTAATTTATGAGCTCAATTTCAAGCTCAAGCTTGGCTCACTAGCTCACGAGCTTAGCTTATCGAGCTATTAACGAGTCGAGCTCGAGCTAACTCATGAGCTGGCTTGACTCACTTCCAGCCCTAAGTGCAGTGCCAAAATAAAGGTGAAAATGGTTATTTAAGTAATTTTGTTTATTTCAGTCTCTATATTTATCTTAAATCAAACATAATAGTGAGATATAACACAATTTTATATACTTTACAATAAATATAATATAGAGATTTAATTTCTCAATCTCAATCTCTTCTCCAAATGTAGTCTAAGAAATTTCTATCCTTATTTATTGTCTTCATTTTCCTAAGAATACATAAAAAATTTGAAAATCTTGTCACACGCAGATTTGAGAACTCAAAGTTGAGTGCATTTGGCCATAAATCACTAAAACAATTAAACATTTATTTTATCAGATTAAAACTTTGATTAAAAATGTCTTGGTGTTGCTGGTATTTTTTAAAAGTCTTATCTGTCTTACACTTTAAAAATTATATGATAGTATTTGATAAATTTATTCTTAAATTCTAAAATAATTATGTTAGACAAAAATCGAACAAAATATTATATTAACTAATACATTAGGTAGAATAAAGTTTTCAACTTTGAAAGGTACAATTGAGTTTCGAAAAATCTTTAAAAGGTGATTTTAAAAGACAAGTCTAAGCACATAAATTTATTTATTTATCAAATACAAAATGTCAACGTATAATTTTAAAATGCAAAGGCCTTCAACTAGGTAATTATAAATTCTGACCACTACTTTTTAAGTACAGTATCATGTTCAAAACTAATTCAATTAGGCATTCATAATCCATTAAAATTAGCCATTTTTTGTCCTTTATTACAAAAATTCAAATAAATAACAGTATTTTTAAGGTCAAAAGATTTTAATATAAAAATAATGTTAAAGTTATACTTCAAAGGCTAAAAGGTGTTATACCTGCATATGGTGGGTCTGGACTTTTTTTTTGAAATAAATAAAAAAATTTATTTTCAAAAATTAATTATTTGAATTTTAATTTCATAGATATCTTTTTTTTTTTGGCATTAAGGACAAGTTCGCCGCAACTTCCGGCGAACTCCACTATTTTAATAGAGTTCGTCGCACCCCGGTGAACTTCACCTTGAGTTTCCCAATAAAAGCATGGCTGCTGGAGAATCGAGCTCAATACCACAATTCCATTCTTCTCTTTGGTTCTCATCTTGACATTTTTTCTCTACAATGTCAATAAATCTGTTGTTATTCATTCATTATGATGGTGAAATAGTGAATGATAAAAAATGTTCTATCGTTTTTAAGTCTGGACAACCAATAATTACGTACATGACACCAGAAGTCAACAGTCTAACATCGTTGAAGAATTTGATATTACATTTCGTTGGACAGCAACACACGAAAAGAGTGAAAAAAATTTACTACAGATATCCGACCGAAGTAAATGACAATTTGTTTTATAAAAGGTATATTACAATTATCTTTGTTCTGTTGTTATTATGTTTATTAGACCACGGTTTTGAGAAATATTTCTGTTGTTTTGAATTAGGTATCAATTACGTGATAACGAGGACGTACATCTTATAAGGTCGTGGCATAACCGATTGACAAATGTTCATCTGTTGGAATTATTCGTGTTTCTAGTTGAGTTGGTGGACGAGGATCATCTGCGGATACTATTGATGATAGTCCATTAAGTGGAGTTGTTAGAAGAAATTTTAGAAGGACGATGGTCGATCTAAATATGCCACTGGAAGGTAGTCAAGAGGGGTCAAACGTCGAACTTGGTAATGCTGACATGATGAAAGATAATGTTGAAAGTCATGAGGGTTCTGCTATCAGGGGGCAACCTCCGAATCCCCCTGCCTCTCTCTCCCTCTACTGCGTCTCCCTCTACCTTTACCTCTCCCCTGCCCCATACCTCTCCCTCTCCCAGCATAAGGCCACACCTCTGGAAGGTCACTATCCTCTGGCTGATACAGCTCTAGAGTATCTGGGTGGTGAATTGGCAGGTCATCTAGCACAACCTCGCACGCCACCAAGTGTTGGTCACCTTGACCAAACAACTCCATGTGGCCCCACTAAAGATACCAGGTCATATACAGCATGATGGACGCAAGTCGATATGATGGTGTATAACTTCCCACATCTCATGCTAGTCATCCAGAAAATTTGGGAACCACTCGCCTCAACCGAACCTACCATCATATCGATGCATCTCGTCGATGTTCAGAGGCCTGCTCGAAATGCGTTGCAGGCCACCGAACTGACGCTCAACTCGGTCAACCCGATGCCATTCAACGATAGCGAAGCAAAGGAGCAGACATACAACCGCCGCCGAGGCTTCAGCCTCAACTATTCCCGGTGGAACTACACCTTGGAGCTGTAGGTCAGCATACGACGTCCATTCAACATGTTCAAAAAATGCAAGACGCATCATATACAAGTTTCAAACTTAATTTACATAAAATTATAATTTTTAAATCTTTATCACTTATGTTGATGATGCCGATCCTATTCAGCATACGCCTGTAATGCCTAAGCCTGTTCTCACTTCTGGCATTGTCTGGACAGTACTCAACCCACCTAAAATACCAATAATGATTACACATTATTTCTCAATTTTATTAAATAATGAAGAAAAGTGCAAAAACCAATAATACCTCTCAACTAGCGAAAATCGACGAGTCTCAAATCCATCCAGGCGTAACAGTGGAATATGGTGATAGGCCCAAGAGAGCAGCAAACTGACACAACCACCCAAATTGTGCTGATTATGCTCCATGGCATGACACATCTAGTGGTACAGCCATGCCAGCACAGCCGAGCCCTATGACAATCTGCCACATCTGTCAAGGTCCTCTAACAGGGGGAGCCACCTAATGTGTACCCGAGAGTCAAATGCATCTGGGAATAAGATACCCCCGATCACTTGCATAATATACCCTCTCGTGTACCATAACAGGCGCTACTCAGTGGCGTCATGCTCCAACTCTCCACAGATGGTATTGTAAAACCATGTGAGTTTGACAGTTCACTTCGTCTATGACTGTCTATCCTCAGGGCTTGGAACAACACCCAGTAGCTGCTGGCAAAGGTCCTTAATTGACCGTCCATCATGGTGCTATTCCCACCAACCGATGCAGCCACTAATAGGATCACTATCGATGTTGAGTCCCAATTGGTACGCCACGTCCTGCAGGGTGATAGTCATCTCCCTGCATGGCAGATGAAACGTATAGGACTCAGGTCTCAATCTCTCTATCAATGCTGACGCCAATAGCTAGTCATGCTCGAACTCCACCATGTATGCCACATATTCAAACCCAGCTCGTCTGAAATATGTCCTAATATACTCAGGTGGGCGTCTCATCGAATTCCGTCTGGTGTGCAAGATTCGAGGCGCCTACTGAACAAAATAAACAAGTTAGAAAAAGAGGATCAACATATAAAATTATAAATTTACATTTTATTACAATATAATAAACAAGAGTGATAAAAATGTACCATTCGATTAAGTCTGCCTACAATTTGCTCAGCCTGATCTAATCTATAAAGCGTATGCTCGTACCCCAATAACTACTACTCCATCTAACTACACTCTAGTAAAACAAAATAAAATAAACTGAATTCAATTCCTTTCACATTAACTAAATTTTTAAAAGACATATTTAAACTAACTAATTGTCTACCTTACATCTTAATCAGTTTATAAACTAAATAATTAATATGTAAACCAACTACATGATCACATCAACTAACTCTATAAACATACTAATGAATAATGAACTGATAACATAATTTTACTAACTATGTATCATTCTAATCTAATCTAATTACATATTCAACTAACTCTATAAATATACTAGTGAATAATTAATTGATAACTTAATTTTACTAACTATGTATCATTCTAATTTAATCTAACTACATATTTAACTAATTAATATCTAACTCACAACTTAAACTAACTATTTCAACTAAACTAACTAACAATTAACTATTACATTACTCTAACTAATATGCGTGATGGACTCCAGAAAATTTATGTTGGGGGATAAAAATAATATACATTATTATTAAAAGATATATTAATCAAAATTTAAAAAATAAAAGTGCACATTAATTATTCGAATAAAAAAAAACAAAAATTACATATAATAAAACAGAACGAAAGTTTATTTTTAAAATATTTTTCTATTACTATTTCTAAAAATAATATATATATATATATATTATAAATTAGTAATTGATCAATTAACTTTGAAAATTTATATGTAACATAATTACATATAATAAAATAGAACAAAAGATAAACAAATAAATAATAAGAATCACTAAATTGAGAATAAAATAAAAATATAAATTCATGAAGAGAATAAAAAATTAGATTAATACCTAAATTATAATTGCTTGAATTAAAATTTGTAATTAAAAATATTAAAAAAATAAAATTGAAAGATAAATAGAGTCATAGAGAGTTATATAAAGAAAAATAGAGAATTTAAAATTTATCTTTTGATGAAGAGAAGATGACCATTAGAAAAGAAATAGAAAAAGAAGGTTGAAAATATGAAACTAAAAAGAAGGTTTAAGAGAATAAAGGAGTGGTGACGGTTGGAATTTGAGAATAGGAGAAGACTAAATTTAATTAAGTTAACTAATAGTCAAAATAATAGAAAGATAAAATGGGTTTGAGACTTTAAATAATTGGGTTAAATTTAGTTGTAGTAGGGTCATTTAAAATTTAAAATAGGAGCATATTATATATGTATATTTAAAAAAAATGAAATAAGAGTGCGAACAAGTGCCCCCCTCATTATAATACATAGGTCCGTCCCTGCTAACATGTTATAAACAGTAAACAGTAACTCTACTTGAAAAGCATAACATAAAAAATCTAACTAACATGTTATATACTCTAGCTAACATGTAAACAGTAACTCTAACTAACATGTTATATACTGACCTGAAGCTGACGATATAGTAGATAAATGACTTTACGGACATCGGAAGACAAAAAATCTCGTAGAGAAGATTCTGAAAATAACAAACGAAGAAGGAAGAAAGGATAGTTAGAAGAGAGAAAGGTTGAAAGCGACAAACTGAATGGCACCACGGTTTATATACTATGGCGAACTCAAGGTGAAGTTCGCCGGGAGTACGGCCCGGCGAACTCTATTAAAATAGTGGAGTTCGCTGGGGGTGTGATGAACTTGCCTTTAATGCAAAAAAAAAAACGTATCTATGAAATTAAAGTTCAAATAATTTGTTTTGGAAATAATTTTTTTTATTTCAGAAAAAAACTCGTCTATTGTGAGAAGTTTTTCGTCTATTGTGAAAAGATTTAATATAGAGTATTTAACCATTTTGATTCTCAAAGAATTTCGGGTCAGACACTTTTGTCTCCAACTAAAATTAATTATTCGATTGGTCTCTAATAATTAATTTCGTCAGTCACTTAGGTCCTTGGCTCCATCAACTCTAACGGAAGACAAGATGATCCCTAACAACTCTAACATGAGACAAAATATTCGAAAACGAAACTGTTTTTCCCAATTTTCATCATATCTCGCATAATCCTAACATTCATACTCTCCTTCTTCACCTTCACATTCTTCTTTCCAATCTTTTCCTTTCTCCTCTTCAACTCTAAGATCAAGTCATGGTGTCGCACCTACCTCAACATGTTATGGACCACACACTTCCTAAATCTTTGTGACTGGTACACCCACCTCATCTGCACTTCACCTACCAAAAGTATCCACCTCCACGTCCTCGATAACAACATCACCTCCAATCCGGACAACGTCCATCACATCCTCAAGACCAAGTTCCACAACTACCCCAAGGGCAAGCCTTTCTCCATTCTCCGGCAAGCAATATAGATTATTGGACATTAGGACATCATGATAAGATTCTCCTTCGACATCATATGTAAATTCTCATTTGGAATGGACCCCGAGTGCTTCATTCTTCTTTCCTGGAGTCCAAGTTGGCAGACAGTTTCGACCTCGCATCCAAGCTATCAATATAACGAGCAATATCGTTGTTGCCACTTATATGAAAACTGAAGCAATTACTGAACATTGGTTCGGAGAAGAAGCTGAAGGAAGCGTTCGGAGTGGTGGACAATGTGGTCATGGAGATGATAGGGCAGAGGAGGAGGGAGATGGCCACAATGACGACGACGGGTCTTAACAAATCAGACTTGCGGTCTAGATTCATGGGATCCATCAAATACGACAAGTACTTGAGAGAAGTCATTAGTTTCTTGAGTATGAATTGGTTGAGAACAAGTTGATGATTTTTCTTCTTGTGAATATTGAAGTTGTGCGTGTAGTTTGAAGTTACAATATTGAATTCCGAACAGAGGAGGTCAAAGATCATTTTGTCCCCAATTAGAATTGTCAGGACTATTTTGAGTAAATATTCTATTTTAAATTAAATTCAAAAACCAAAACTACAACATAGTAAACGTCAGAAATTCAAAATAATCATTAGATCTAAATTTCACCAAAATTCTTATTTCACCATAACGAATCTATTCTACCAAAACATCAAAATTTTGGATGTGTCTTCCTCCAAGTCTGAGAAGTTCATCATTTTTGTCTGCTACATTAATGTTCAAAATGATCCCTAAAAATTTTCAACGCATTTTAAATACGTCTCTAATTTTTTAAAATAACCAAATAAATCTCTCAAGTTGCAAAACCTAAATCTTTGTTAATCCTTTTGTTAACTGCCGTTATACTGATGTGGATTGTTAACAGCCACATTGACTATATGATATAGATGGTGACAAGAACTTTTCAACTAGGATATATTCAAAATATTGCTCAAAACATAAATAATATTTTTTTTATTAAATTTATATTGATGGGTTAGCCTCATTCCTTTGACATATTTAAAAATTTTCAAGTAGTTGCAGACTTGTGGAACTCACTTGTAACTCTCCGGTGACACCAAGATGCTTGCTTGCTCATATCTCAATATTTTCTCCAGAAATAACAGAGAGACAAGGAGGAACATGTCTGTGTATATGTAACCTCTCTTTGTGTACTTTTTTAAGTTGGTGTACGAAAACTGTATTTTATGAAATATATGAAAATATTATGTCATTTGAGTTATAACTCGTTGGCATAGGTTGAAAGTTGATTGAATATAAAGTTTTTTTGAAACATATTATTAAAATGTCATTATTTTATAACTAATTATCTAAATATTATCTTTTTATTAAGGTAGTAGTTAATTTATTATTTTATTTTTAACTGATTATAGTAATATGAAAATAATAGCATTTGAATAAATAATTAAAAAAATAATATTTTAATATTAAATTTTGAAAGAAGAAGTGGTACATTCTTAAAATAAAGCCAGAAATACATCCTCAAACTTCTTCAAACAACTATGGAGATAGATGGATTTGCATTGAAGGTAGAAAATATGTTGAGCCATCATGAAGATTAATACTTAAGGGAGCTGAGGAAGAGTGAGACTCCTAGGAGATGAATTGACAGCGGTTAAAGAATTTATCATGATGAGCAGATAAAAGTAAGATAGGAAATGAAAAAGAAAAATCAGTATTAATCAATACCTAAAAAAATTATATCATGGTTTATGGCTTTATGCTGTAAAGTCATTAATTATATATGTCTGAGTAGTTAAAATGATGGTATATTTTAGTCTTATTTATTTGAACTTGTATCATATTCTTTTTTTGGGCTTGATATTTTACTTGTCTAAAAAAAATTAAAAAATTAGCTAACAATTATCCTAATGACAATTGTTAAGGATATTAAAAAGATTCATTATTTCTTTTTTATCCATGCAATAGATTCAAAGTAAAAATTTTAATTTTTATCTATTCACTTAAGTTTTTATATTTTAATATTCTAAAAATAAATTTTTTATTTTTTCAAAAACCAATCAAGCCATGCAATTCAAAAATAGATAAAAGCTACACTAAATTACATGTTTACATTGTACTTACTACTCAATATATAAAAAAAATTATAGAACCAACAAATATTATTATTTTTTATTAATAATTAACCAATAATAATTTACATCTATTTTTATGAAAATTTGCATATATAAAACATATTTTATATTTAAAATATTTATATTTAACAAAATTTATATATATAAATCAACACAGCTTGTAGGTACGTTTATCAAATTTACACACATGAATTGATATAATTTATTTATTAAAAACAATTTAACATTTGCACGGATCAAATACTAGTCAAAATTAATAAAAAGTACTGATCCCATGACTTTCAAATAAAATAAATACCACCAAAAAATATAATAAATTATTGTCTTCAAATATTATTTTTTAAAATTTCTTTTCCACTTAAAATCAATCCAAATCGACCACCAACACTCTTAACACCTTTAAGTTGAATACTTACTGATGATTATTTGTAATGACAAAATTGCCATTCAAGACCCAAAGACACAAAAAATGAGTAGCTTCTTGTAAATGACCTAAATGCCCCTCTCCCCAACAGAAGCAAGCGCTCACACTAGATCATTTTCACTCCTATGTATATAGTAGTAGGTGACCCTTCCATTAATAATGGCATTTCATGATTCTTAGCTTATATGACAAAAATGGCTCTAGGGACTCACATCATGCAGGTTGCAATGGTACCATGAAAAATTTTCAGAAATATCTTGCCTATAAACAATTTGATAAGTTCCTTTGCCTTGCACAACAAGAAATCACCATTGGTATTTGGCAGCAACAAGAACTTCCTCATATTGCTGAGCAGCATTGTCCCAACTAAGATCTTGCATCATTCCCCGCCGTTGAAGCCCTTCCCAGCTCTTCTTGTACTCGCGATACGTTAATAAGCAGTTGCCCAACGCGTGGATGAGCTTATGAGTTTCGGCGCTGTCAAATGTCCACCCGAGACCTGACTCGCTAAACGGATCAAAAGGCTGCACTGTGTCTCTCAGTCCACCGACTGCATGTACAACCGGAATGGTTCCATAACTCATGGCATAGAGTTGGTTCAGTCCACATGGCTCGAATCTTGATGGCATGAGCAGTACATCGGAGCCTGCAGTTATCCTGTGAGCCATCTTCACGGAGAAGCCGACCCATCCCCTAATTTTGTCATGGTGTTGGGATTCAAATTGTCTAAGCAATTCTTCTAGGTCCGGCCGGCCGGTCCCCAACATGATTAATTGCACATCCTGGCTGACCAACCAAGGAATCGCCTCGGCTATGATGTCAACACCTTTCTGATGATCCAACCTTCCAATGAAAGCCAATATTGGAACTTCCTCACGGACAGGCAAACCAAGCTCCTTTTGCAGGGCTGCTTTACATTGACGCTTGCCGCTATGAAGGGTCTCGAGAGAGTAGTTGGCGTAGCCATCTGATGTCAAGTGAACATCAAACTTCGGATTCCAATCTTTGGTGTCGATTCCGTTGACAATTCCCCTCAGTTTCCAGTCACTCTCGTTTATTATGTTATGCAAACCCCAACCTCCTTCGGAAGTTTTAACTTCCCACGCATATCCATGACTGACGGTGACAACACGATCTGCTGCCTTCAAACCAGCTGCAAAGATATTGAAATGTTCGCCTCCGACGGGATCATATAACCTGAATAGATCGAGGTAGTGTTCAGGTAAATCCACGTAGCGGAAATCATCAACAGGGCCTCGACCCTATAAAGAAAGTAAATGTGAGAATGTGAAAGTTCCTTCACTATATCAAAATAGATGCAACAAAACCTCAAACACTTAAAACATGCACTCAATTTAGATGCAATCCACAAGCAATGCAAGCTTTCAATTCATTTATTGAGAAGATATGTACTTGATTTGCTTTCTAAAGAGATAAATGAACATTTACATAATTAACTATGATATTCACAAAGAAGTTGAGAGCAGGATATTCACACCGTTTTTACTTCTCGATTATTCGAAGCATATTGTAAATTTTGAGGTTGAAGTTCAGTTATTGGAGCATAGACTAAAGATCAATAACAGTTATAGAGAGACACTAAAGATACTATCCATAGGCCCATAGCCTTTCATTCATTTTCTGTTTTCATATAAAACAAAAAACAAAAATCAATTTAACCATTTAGATAAAAGGTGATTCAGAAGCCTTAATTCTATGCCACACATTACTCTTCAAAATGCATGCCTTCCCTGAACATATATAATATCAGCTTCTTTTAGTTTGATCTGGTAACAGACAACAAGCGAAAACAGAAAATATGCATGTCTATCTCCATTCAAAACAATGAATTAACTTGCATTAAAATCACTGTATATAGAAGGAACCTGGTGAGCTATGTTGTGAATCACGAGAACGGATCTTGTATACTGCATCAAACCATGGTCGCGATAGTATGCCTTCAGATATACTGGCAGCAATGCAGTATGCCAATCATTTGCTATGAAGGCCAAATTTCCATCTCCATAGCAAACACCACCACATGGAACATACCATGGAACCTGAAAATCATTAAGTTCAATTATTCTTATACAAAGTAAGCAAAAATCAGAATCACACAAGAATCGCATCCGCTAGAGTGACTTTTGACTGTTGATAAAAATCATTTGGAATTTCAGATAAAAATCATGGTAACCAATGTTATTTGATGATAATCATCAATACACTTTCAAATTTTACTGTAATCATATCAATATACTTTTGAATTTCACTGTAGTTAGGAAATGGTTAAGATATTCCATATGCTGATATATAAGAGAAATTTGTAATCTCCAGCACATGAAGATGGAAATTCCTCATTTTGTCACCGGTCTGATGGCAATTATTTCTTAGATTTACCAGGATGAAACCAGAATTTATGTGACATTCCCTTTAAGAAAATTTACAACTAGTTATTTACTATTTTCACCCAATGTAAGGTAGCCTAATGTCACCTTCAAATTAAACAAGACATTATTTACAATTGGGTGCTATAATGTGTCGTGATAAAAGGTCTTCAGGTACAATAATTGTTATAATTGGTCATTTGTATAATTGATCTCATCACAAAACATTTGATTCATGTACCTCAACAGCCGCCTTGCAAAACAGCACCATTCGCTTTAGAATATCCTGTTCCAATAAAGGACAAGCTAGAGTCAAAATCTAAGAAATAATGATAGCAGAACTGTAGGTTCTTTTATCTGAGCAGTCTTTAATACGTAACAATGCAAGATGAGTTTCTAAGATACCTTAAATCTAAACACCAGAGCATTTTAGTCACTTCATACACAATCATTAGGTGTTAGGTAATGTTATAGTTTATATCAAACTTACCACTCGGTTCCCACCATATATGTTATTCTCTATATGCCTAAGTATTGGACTGTCAATGAAAACAAAATCAACACCATCAATATAGGCCTGGAAATACAATACTTCCATGTCCTGTAAAGTGAAAAAATAAGGAATTTAAGTCAAGGCAATAGCAATTCAGAAATTTACAAATTATAACTGATTAGGAACAGAGTAGCTGCTGCACACCTGACCATCTACTTTGTATCTTCTCCGTATACCCGTATCTTGTCCTTCAGCATAATTACCATATCGAGGTGCTACAACCTACAAAGAGATAAAGAAAAGAGAGCAATAAGTTTTAAAAGAAAGCATTCATAGAATACAAACCTTAGAATCCATTAAAGTATTCTAATAATAATCTTATGAGCCATGATACAAGCTATATATTGGATCCACAATTAGCATAAAATAAGGGGAAATATGGACAAAAACCACACATGTCTATGGCCTAGAGAGTCCCATGTTGCTTTTCTTTTGGAAGTTGGTAAATAAAGACCTGTTTCCAAAGTGTCCTAGAGTAAATGCAAATATGAAAATAAAGACTAGAACCTTTTTCTATATGTAGGACTATTATTTTGATATTATGCATTTTAATGGCAAAATATGAAATGAGATAAGAGACGGAAAATCACCCTTTCAGTATGTATCTAATAAGCAAAGAAGGAATAAATGACCAAGAAACAATTGAAGTAGGATGAACACATTTCATTACCCAGTTGAAAAGATTGTGTTTGCATGATTCTTCATTGATCAAGCAGTGATTTCAAAGATTAGATTATCTTTCCAGACACATGATACTCAGACAAATTACCGACAAAACAACATATTACCATAACTCTATGTCCACGCCGAGCCAAGGCCTTTGGTAATGAACCAGCAACATCTCCAAGTCCACCTGGTAAGTTCAGGTGTGAGTCTGTAAATTACATAAGAAAGAACAGCATGCACTGAAGGACAACCACAGGTCGAAAAATTTGGTCCATCAAAGAACATTAGTGGAAGAGTTTATGGACTCGCTTCAAGAAACTAGTTGCAGCATATGAATGCTTAAGATTTCATGTGCGTGCCACATTTGGCTGCTAAGTTGCTAATGCCGTAACTCAATCAAAGAACAAAGCTTGCAATGATGAATATACAAACAAAAAAATAGAAAACTTTCAAAATATGGACATGGTGATGATGAACTGGTTGCCAGAAAAATCAGCCAAGTATAGAATTTAAACTATCATAGTCGAGCTCCTGATACAATTACAAACGGAAAACATTCTATTGAATAATAAAAATGATTTAAAATTACCTGTTTTTGACCAAGGAGCGCATTCTACTGCTACTATTATAACATTCATGACATTGGCTCCAGCCAATGGTGGCAATTTTTCACCTTCATGCTCAGCATTTTCAGCTTCATCAGTAACGACCTCTGAACTTGAATCGTTCACAACATTCTGTTCAATCTCTAGAGGAGTTGATATTTCGGGGTTCATAAGGAAGGCTGGAAGAGTATCTGGCTTGATTGTCTCATATCTCTTGTTCTCCAATTGTTCATTGAATTGTAAACTAGAGGAAGCCATTTCACGGGTTGGGGAATCTATTATCTCCTCTTCACTGGAATGGGCATAATTGTTTAAATTAACACCACCATTTTGGTTTTCTACAGCATCGCCTCGACCAATGGAAGTTTTCGGTTGTTTTGAGGGGTTTGACACAGATTCATCATTGCTTCCATACCCCTCTGATTCAGGAATGGTGTCATTATCTATAGAAGAAACCAGCTTCTTTCTTTCAGTAATCTGAAATACACAGCGAAGCATTATAAGACCACCGTATGGACTTTTATTATCATAAAACATAAAAAAAGAGAACAAATGACGTAACTCTGAGAAATACAGATCTAATCTGTATTATCAATTCCATTATCATAAATAAGGAAACTATAGAACTTCATATCCCTTGAACTCACTCATGAATCTCAGCCTCAGGCCACTTTTTAATATTTTAAGTATGCTTCGCTTAACAGTGTTAGAAGTAACTGGTTAAAATTTTATGAGAATGAGATTCTGTTTAACCCAATACCAGATTGTGTTCAATACATGTGCATCTAGCAAACACATGATCGAGAAGCTACTGTTATTTCAACAAACGTATTAACTGCTTTAAAATATCCTCATAATTTTGGCAAGTTATTCAGAAGAGAATGAATAACCAGCTTATTCAATTCAAATAACAAAGTCCCATTTAGATTATGTCGTTATTATGCAGTGATCAATATCCAAAGCTGAATAAGAAAGTTAATCGGCCCAAAGCTGAAATTAACCATTGCTTTTTAGTTTTTATCACCATTTGCTTTACCTTTCTCAGCATTTCTGCCAAAAAGGAAACGGATGCTCGTCATTTTTTTTTTCATAATTTAAGGTCCTAATCGTCCAATTACATAGAATCACTCAACACTCTAGCCACAAAAAAAGGGGGGATAAAGTAAATCAACTAAAAACAGCTTTGAAGGGACTCAACTTGAAACTTTTTGTGTATGGCTTAACATGGAAAAAGTTCAACCTTTTTTTTCTTAAATAAAAAACAAATATATTCCAAATCATTCACCTGTTGAAGAAGTTCCCTCTGCATAGCAAGAACCTTCTTACTCTTTTCAATGGTGGCTTGAAGAGCTTCATCCTCTGACTCATCATTATCCTCACTTTTCCCATTGCTCTTACCCACTGCTCTTATGATGCGCCTTCCACACCTATGTTGCACTCTACCACGCCCCAACCCTCTGCCCCTTGAATTCTCAGAAACTGAAGAACCACTTAAAGTTCCAAACTTTGCTGGAAACTTAAGAGCACCATGATGATAATGATGATGACGGTTGTGGTGATTATTGTTCTTGGTGTGAAGCATTAGCACTGTGGTGTCAGCATTTGCTTCCACAAGAAATGGCAATGAACCAATTGAAGCCATTGGTGATGATGATCAAGGAGAGAGAGAGAGAGTAACAATAAAAGGGGTTACTTTTGTCTTTTTGATGAGGTGAGGTGAAAAGCGTGGAGACCCAGAAGGTGAAAGTGAGTGATGAACAAAACCCAAGTTGAGATTTTCAAATCGGAGCTGACCCAAGTGAAGAAAGTGGAGCGAAAAGGTGGTTTCTTTCTCTGGGAATGGTGAGAAAGCAGAAAAACCATGGAATAAATGGTGGTTGTGAATTGGATGAGAACTGTGAAAAGAGTAACAAAAAATAGGGAAAAAAACAATAAAAATAAAACAAGGGTTCAAACAGGGAACAGCAGTGATAATAATTGATGAAAAACGATGATGATGATGTTGAGAATTTTGGATGAGAATGTTATTGTGGCCACAAATTTTTAGGGTCCCATTGCTGTGATTTGTGAATATTCTAAGCTACTAACTGTAACCTGCTATGGATCGAAAAAGGTGAATTTTTTACTCCCTTTTTTTTTTCATGAGATAATCGATTTTGGTTTCTACAGTTGCTGTGAACGTGTCTTGTTCTTGTGAATTTTCCAAATCCTTTAGCCTTCGTTTGTTTTCTAGAAGATGATAAGACAACATATAGAAAACAGGACAACATAAAGACGCAATATTTTATGTTCTTATATTTTATTTGTTGGTAAATTATAAAAATTTATTTTTTTATTTTTTTATTTAATAAAAATAAATGATATTTTTTATTAATATTTTTATATTTTTTATTAAAATAAATATAAAATATATTAATTCAATATTTTTAAATATATTATCCTTATTTATATTTTTTTATAAAATATAATTTTATATTTTTATATCTCTGTGTAAATATTTTATTTTTATAAACAAACAGTGGCTTAGTTTTTTCAATATTGGAGGGTTTTGTGAGTTGTGTTTGGATATGGTATATGTTGGTATTAGACAATAGTGTGGGGCAGCTTTTTCTGAGCCATGGCAGGGGGGAGTCGGACCGTCCGATTGCGTTGTGCGGGAAAAAAAAATTGAAGTTGTGTGTAGCAATCGGACCATCCGATGAGCAAAAAATTTTTTTTTGGACCGAACTCGTAGGGTCCGATTCCTTAAGGGACCAAAGTTAATAATTTTTTATTTTGTGTGTGTGTGTGTGTGTTTTGGAAACTCGGATGCACTCCTCAGATCTGATTCGTCTTCGTTGTTCTGCGTCTTCTTCTTTCCCCTGTTTCTCTTCTACTTCTCCTTGCGTCTCTGTTATTTTATTTAAACTCCAAGAGTAAATGAGAGTATAGTCGATATGTATGTATGAGAGTATGAAAAATGGATGATAGAGTTATACTTAGAGTATATTATTTTGGTCAGATTCTGTTACAAACATCTGAAGGAGTGAGATTTAGTTGCGAGAAGCCGTTAGATATTGTTATTCCGTTCACAATCTCATTTGAGGAGCTAAAAGGTGTGATTTGTGAGAAGATAGGTTTTCAGATATCAAAAAAAATATCATGTATGGTATACAGATATCCCATACCGGTATTTGGTGGTTTCGTGCAGTATCAAACCAAGTATGTAACCGACGAAGCGAGTATGCAGGAGATGTTTTCAATGTATTTTGAAACTCGCGGTCAGATATCGGTGATAGAGTTGCACGTCGAATTCGAACAATCTGAAGCGGACCGAAATATTGAAGGGGAAGAATACGATAGTGACAGTGAGGAAGAGTTTGAAAGTAATTACGAAGCTGTTGCTCCAGACGGAGAAGAAGATCAAGGTGACGGGGTGGTGGCTCCAAATGTGGGAGACGTTGCAAATGCACTCGCAAACGAAGATCCGTTTGAGGAGCCGTCCTTCATGCGGGTTCTGGACTTGGAAGCCATGCATGCGCCGGAGTTTTCGGAATATATGAGTGCTGGTACGTATTAACATATAAATATAGAAAGTATTAAACTTTGGGAAATAATCTATGTTGATAGATGTAAATAAGAAGATAATTCACATGAATATTAATTTGTGTGCATTCGTCCAAACTTTTTTATGTGTTTATGTTTGTATGATGTTAAAAGTGGGATGACAACATGATAGGAATAATATTTATATTGATGTGGATATAGGGAGCATTGACGTAGTCTTAATTTCAGTTATTAAATGTATTTGTGTTAAATTATTTTGATTTGGCTGTCGTTGTGGTATAAATTCCTATGGTCGCAGATGGTGAATTTGCAATCGGAGTGGAATTCAGTTCTAGGGAAGCTGTTATGATGGCGGTGAAAGATTATACCATCCGAAGAGGCGTAGACTACCGTGTGTATGAGTCGGAGCCGTTGACCTTCTATGCGAAGTGTACACAGTATGGATCAGGGTGTGATTGGCTTATCAGGGTTAGCATGATCAGCAGAAAGTATTGTTGGGTTATAAGGAGGTACAACGGTTCTCACACTTGTGGAGGGGGAGACTTCTGATGCATGACACTTTTTCCTTAGTAACCTGCGACAACATGTTGTGACTCGGGATGGTGTGGGACTGATTTCTGACAGGCACGAATCCATCAATGCAGCTGTGGCCCGGAGCAACGGAGCTTGGTCGCCCCCGAGAGCATTCCACATGTTTTGCATCAAGCATATAGAGTCGAACTTTTTGAGAAAGTTCAAGGCACCGTACCTGCAAAAACTTGTGATCAATATAGGTAAATTTTAATAATTCGAATTTCGTTATTAACCGAGTTACCTTCAATTAGTGTTTCTCATGAATTCTTCTCTTGTGTGACTTTGATTGTTGTGCAGGTTATTCGAGGACGGTGCGCGAATACGAAGTGCGATACCAGCGTTTACGTGAACGGGGCGAGGCTTATACGAACTGGCTTAACCGAATCCCACGCGAACGGTACGCATTGGCGTTTGACGGTGGCTACCGCTGGGGTCACATGACGACAAACCTAGTGGAATGCATCAACTCAGTGTTGAAGGGTGCACGCAATCTTCCTATAACTGCACTTGTCAAAGCCACATTCTACAGGCTTAACGAGTTGTTCACTAGAAAAAGAGCCGAGGCGGAGTCGCGGATAACAGCTGGACATGTTTTTTCTGAGGTTGTCACGTCGAAATTGAATGCAAATCAACTTGCATCATCAAACATCCAGGTTAATTGCTTCGACAGGATGAATGAGGTCTTCGAAGTTCGTGAGATGCCAGGTGGAACTGAGTATGCCGTTGACCTCCGTCGACAACGATGTGACTGTGGTGAGTTCCAGGTGGATGGATTCCCTGTCGACATGTTTTTGCATGTTGTGCGAATCAGCGACTGGATTGGCGAGTGTATGTCCACGAAGTTTACAAGATGGACCGAGTTCGGAGGGTTTACCGAGCTAGGTTTCGGCCACTGGGGAATCCTACAACGTGGCCTGTGTACAGCGGCCCTCGATTTGTCCCGAATCCGAACCTGAGACGGGTGACGAAAGGTCGCCTGAGGATGACACGTTTATTGAACGAAATGGACACACGAATATTACGTGCTCCTAGGCGTTGTAGGCAATGTGGAGCCGAGGGACACAGCCGAAGTAGATGCCGTCGGTCAGCTGGTGTAGGTCCCAGCAACCCAGGACAATAGATTTATGCCTTTCATGTTTCATTATAGTACTTTATGGCATTTGCTTGTTTATGTTTATCCGTTTGTGCTAACCACCTTATCGGAACATTGTACTTTCATGAAACTTCTTTATGACACCTGAGACTACGTACTTTATCCAACCAAAAAGTTGTAGCATAATCGACGATATGAAGTTCACATTTAAAGGGTTTCAACATACAAACACTGACGTAAGTTCAAATTACAAGTTTCCAACATACATACACAATACTTGTGTGACCCACACAACATACAAACACAATAAGTTCAAATTACAAGTTTCTAACATACATACACACATACATACACAATACTTGTGTGACCCACACAACATACAAACACAATATTAAGTTCAAATTACAAGTTTCCAACATACATACACAATACTTATGTGACCCACATAATTACTTTCTCAATGCCCATTTTATGTCTTCGACGAAGTTCTTGCATTTCTTCTTGGCCTTCTTGAACATGGACGGGGTGTATCGGTTAGCGCTACGATGTGGCGGGTCCACCCTGAGATTGTAATGTTTATCTGTCTCACCTGTACATAATTTATTGAAACAGACTATCCAAAATGATGAAAACACGGGATAAACAAGCAAAAAAAAACCAACAAGTTCATATCATAATCATAAAGACACAAGTCCTGAAATGAATGCAATATAATCAATGGACAGTGAAATAAAGTCGGACCTGCATCATCCCCATCATCAGGGGTATTGTTGCGGGATTCTTCATCCTCGTCCATCTCCTCATCGTCGCTCTCGTCTTGATCCTCATCATCCGGTTCTTCCACGACATACTCATTCGTCTCATGCTCACCTGCCCCGGCATTTTCTTCAATCTGACCCATTGATACACGCCGTAGGTTCCGGCTATTAAATATCCCCCGACCGCCGTCACTTCTACTGGAATCTCCAGAAACCAAACCTCCAGAAGCAACTGAGGCAGTGTGGCATGGAATCCTCGCGTCCAAAGAATACCTACCGGGCATAAGTTCAGGTTGATGGCCAAATTGTGACTGGCCTGCATCCGCAGCCATGAACCCAAGCAACTGGCTAAAAGAAGCACCCTCTCCTGCATCCCACTGTGGGGTACTCCAATATTGTTGACATATTGGGTATGGCTGTGACTGTGCCCCCGGTTCTTCATTGGCTACATCAATAACTGGGCTACCCTCATCCTCCATTACTGGGCTACCCTCATCATTTATAACTGGGTTACCCTCATCATCCATAACTTGTTCACCTTCATCGTTCTCTTGAACTACAACATTTGACAAGTTCAAATGGTTGCCATATTGTGTACGATACCAGTGTATGTAAACATCCAACGGATGCTGTGAAGGTTCCAGATACTCAGTCAGAACGTTATTATACCTGTTTGTCCATTGCATAATCCAACATAAATGGGACGGGGCTGCGGCCCAGTCAAGATTCTTAGGACCAGCCAGTGTTTCTCCGTGTGCCCTTCCCAGATTCCATTCTTGAGGTGGAACTCCCTGAACAAAACCAAACTGTCTTCTAATTCTATCCGTTGCATGCCACTCAATAGATTCGAATGAAATCAACGGAACCGTAGCGCTCCACACTACTGCGTGCATGAGGATGTCTTCTGGGATTATGCCCGGATCAATGCGATCCACACCATAAGCAACCCACACGAACTGCACACAGCACAAGACACACAATAGATTACAAGCCAAATAACAGTCAACCTCAGTTCGAGACAAATACTTTTCTAATAAAAATACACCTGCCCTTCCTGAACCTCATCTAATGCCTTTCTAAAGTGGGCGAGGCTAAGATATCTATACCGATTGTCACCACGCTCCCAGTTACGCCACCTGAAATTATTTATGTCACTAGCACATCTTAAATAGAATTATGAACATACCAAGTAAGTTGACAATGTTACCTGTTTGCAAGCGGAAAACTGCGGGGTTCCCTAGTAGGGGGCGCAAGATAGGGTAGGCGGATCCAAAACCAAGCAAGCAGAAGTGTTAACGGACCATCGATTTCTTTACAATTAAAACGAGATGCCCGGCATAAGGACCTGTATAGGTGCGCCAAACATGCCGATCCCCAACTAAAATGACTGATACTATGAAAATCCCGGAGCAAAGGTAGAAACTTCCAGTGCACAGATGCCCCTGACTTGTCTCCAAGTAAGATAGTACCCAATAACAACATAATGTGGCACTTGATGTACCTCTGCATACTGTTTTCGTCAGTCAATTGTATACGTTCTTTCAGATTCCTAAGCCATGTCAATTTTATGCCGCTCCCTCTGCAGTCGGCCTTTCTCGGTGCAACCCCAAACTGATGGAAACACTCACCCTCCAAGGCTTCGAAGCTGCTCAAGGTCATCCCTGTCACCGGAAGGCCGTTCGTCGGGAGGCCCAAAATAACGGCTACATCCTCCAGCGTCACTGTGCACTCACCAATCGGAAGGTGAAAGGTGTGTGTTTCCGGCCGCCACCTCTCCACTAGAGCATTTATCAATGCTTTCTGGCATTGAACTACTCCAATCTGAGAGGCATGATAAAACCCAGTAACCCGTAAATGATCCTCTACACTCGGATGGTACCGATCAGGAGGCAGTGGGTGGTCACATGTCATCATCCGTGAACTCTGCAAAAACATAACATGTTACTAGTCAAATCATGAATAATTACTAATTTACAACTTAAATTAATCATACTATTTAATCGATTAATCACTAAAAATATATTTTCTAATGCAACTTCACAACAACTATACTATTTCACTATACAATTTAAATACTCATTACTTAATTACTTAATTATTACAACTAATTTATCTTGCTTCTTCTGTTTAATAATAATTAACGTATATATACAATAATATTTAACATTTATTTTTTTATTATATCTGAACAGTAGTATTATTATTCTTAGGCAGCTTTAGTAGATCTATATCTTATATATCTATATTTAAATAACCCAACAAGTTATTTGTAACCGATATAGTTCAAAGAAACATTAATCACAAAAGTTAATTAACTAATTATATTTTCTAATTCTATTAAAAAAAAAATTTCTAACATATTCTTCAACTAACTAACAACATCTAAACATAATAACAACAAATTATCATAATTGCTAATATTATAATTTTTAAATTAATCATCAGATTTTATTAATTAATTAAAATTTCTAATACTACTCCGAAATTTTTTTTACAATATCTGTAACAAACAACATTTAAATATCTATCTACCTAACTTCAACATTTAACCATAAAACACAAAAAATTTTCTACAAAATTTAATTAAAATTCAGAAATTTGCAAAAAATTAAAAATTTTAACTTACATAATCAGGATGAGACAGATAATTTACAATGTGAAGTTCAGGACGATCAACATTTCTAGCTTTGTGTTTTTTGGCCATTTCTACAGATTTTATTGCATGCAACGTTCTTAAAGAAGAAGAGAGGAAGAGGATGAACACAGAGAGGAAGAAATGGGGTTTGAGGCTTGAAAATGATGTTTCGGAGTGAGGGAGTGGGGAAAGGATGTATGCTGGCTGCTGGGGCACCGTCCTGGAGAGAAGCTGCTGTTCGACACGTGGAAGGGGGCGCAATCGGACGGTGCGCTTCGTCCATGATCAATCGGAGGGTCCGATTCCTCCAAACGCTGGGTCCGATTCGTGGGAGGGGGAATCACTGGGTCCGATTCTTGTTATGGCCTTCTTCCTGACACCACACCCTTGTTAAGCACCCAGTCACTCCATATCCACGCCTAACACCAACTACTCTCCAATATCAAAATTAAAAAGCGATAAACAGTCTTATAAACGATTTTGGATACTTCACTGTTCACACAGTAACGACTAATGCAAAGAATAAAAATAAAGTAATATTTTTTCAAAAAAATAAATGATGTTTACTTATTGAATAAAAAAAGCTTAGTTTTATTTATTTACATTAATAAATAACAAATAATTATATAAAAAAATTTATTTAACTACATACGGTCACACAAAAAATTATTTTTAATATAAAAATAGTGTTGATATTTTGTTTAAATATTGATATTTAAAATATATTACAATATTATGAAAATATTTAACACGTTCTTTACATGTTTTAATTCGTTTCGAATAATGTGTTGACTATATTACCACGTATTCACTTCTTACTTTTAAAATTCACCAATATATAATTATATTAAATAATTTTATTTTTAACAAAAATATTAATATTTTTCTATATAAAAAAAATTAGCCACGGTCACATATACATGTCAATCTTTTTATATTAATACTGTTTAAATTTAACTTCATATAATAGGGAGCTAAAATATGATGAGGAAAAAAATACCTCGTTATACTTGCACATTTTTTAAAATTAAAACTATTTTTATGTTTTTCACTTTCTTTTGTTTTGTTTTGATACTAATGATTTTCTGCATTAAAACATTTATAATTTATTATCTGAAGTAGAACATAAAAACAATTAATTAAGAGATAGCTATAATCTTCCTAATAAATGTGTAAATCCTTAATATTAACGAGGAACATCAACTTATCGTTTGAAACATTTCATATTTAAGAACTTTGCTAATAGATGACATTAAAAGTTAAAAATTTTTTGTTATCAAACTTTTCTTCTAATGTTAGGTAGTAAAAAATAATTATAATGTAAGAATATTACATAAAAATTTTTATTTTTTATAAGCAAGTGACATACATCTTTATATCATTTATGTTTGGAGTTATTAATGTTCATTCCAAAATTAATTTTCAGTTTCTTACAAATCAAATCCCTAATATCTCTTAATCACATTATTATCCATTAAAATGTAATAATTCTCTGAAAAAAATAAAAAAATTAAATTAAAAAGTTTTAACAACTTTTACTATACAACTTATATTTTATATATAGACTATTAAAAAATAAAAAATAAAATATAAAATATAAATAAAAATTAAAAAAAATAATTTTTTAAAAAATAATTATTAACTCGTCATATTAAAATCAATAAATAAACATACATATGAATATTAAATAAAAATATTAAAATAATTAAAATCATGGCCTATTAGTGCACATATGAGATAATTTGAAAAATACAATAAGGCGAATAGTTTAAAATTTGATAATATTAATTATAAAAATTTATTAATTATAAACATTATAGGTATGAAATTATAAATATTATGAATACAAATTATGGATGTTATTAACATAAAATAATGGATGTTATGTGTATAAATTTATAGATATTATATATAAATTTATCAATTGAATAAATTAATATAAGAATTTGATATTTTTTTAAATTCAATTATGATAAAATTTAAAAAATATATGTGTTAACTTTATATTTACATACGCAATAACTAAAAAATAATATGTGTATGGATGTAATATCTAATAAACATGAATTTAATTTTTAGATGTTAGTTGTATGTAATTATGGATGTTATGTATATGTAGGTATGAATGTTATGTGTATGAATTTAATTAGTATACAATATAATTATAAATGCACATAAAAACACAAAAAAAATTAAATCAGTTTATTACCATACATCATCAAAACTAGTGTGGTTTTCATATTCTCGAGAATTGATTAACTGACAACAACCTCGTCGGGTGAATCCGTCTGTTGTTCAAATTCTTCATCGGCACCTTCTACCATAGATACCGTATTAAGGTCGAATTCAAATGTCATACTATTTGTAACGATAAACGCGACTTCTTGTAAAATTTCTTGACTTATACACTATTCTGGTTGCAATGGTATTATAGTCATGATTTTTGAATGATCATAATTAAATTAATGGAAGGTATATATTACAAAGAATCAAGTGCAAGTAAATGCCTTAACGGAAACAAAGAATTAATGATTTTTTCGTATTTTCATTTATTGATATTAAATGCCTTAAGAAAAACAAAGAATCAAATATAATTAACTCAATTAATGTATATAATTATTACCGTCCATTCTTATTATTATTATTAATATTTAATGTATTCTTAAATATAAAAATTAAATTATAAAAGGAATATTAAGTATAAATTACAAGAATACCTAATAATAAAGAATATGATATTATAATTAATATCATTAATAAATAGAATTGATAAAAATATGATAAGTAAAATGATAAAAAAGTAAAATAAAAAATAAAACTGATATTAAGTGATATAAATAAAATAAATTATAAAAATTTTTAGTTAATTATGACTAAAAATTTTTTGTTACTAAACTTTTTTTTTAAGGGTAATGTTAATGTGATGATGCTTTTTTATTTCTCATGTGATGAAACTTGCTGGCATAACTGTAGAAGCGACACGTTAGCCATTCTTTGTAGGTTAGTGAAGTATTGCATCAGATGAATCAAATTTAGAGTTAGATTCGGATTGCTCCATAAGTTCATATCCACCTATTCCTAGATAAAGTCGTGTTTTTATCTAAAAAAAAAAGTCTTTTTTTTTTCATCAAATCATGTACTTAACTCATTTTAATTAACAACTTTTATAATTTTTTATTTTTAATTTTATAACTATGGTATGGGTATTGGTATTGGAAGCTCAGTTTGTGTTGTTTTAATTTTGTGGTGATTCCTTGTTTAGAATTTTTGTTAATAATTTTATATATTAATTATGAAACGAAATAAATTTGAATATATGTGCGTAAGTTTTTTTCGTAAGTGACGTTAATAAGATAAATTGAATATTAAATTAAAGAATTTTTTATTAAATAAATAAATTGTACATTTTATTTATTAAAAAATCATTTTTAAATAAATTAATTAAATGTTTTCTGTTCTAGAATACTAAAAAACAATAAAAGTTTTATTTGAAAATATATATAATTTAGGAAGTATATATTAATTTACAAAGTATTATTTATCTTATTTACAATACAAAAGAGATAAATTATATTGTAAATACTAATTTTTTTAGTTGTTTTATGGTCCAATTAATATACATATCAAGTTACGATAAAAAAAAATATATTTTTTATTTTACTTTAAATTCTTGATATTAATTTGTAAACGAAATTTAGTTAATTAAAATTTGACTTATTTTATTTATACTTGATATATATTCATACTTATGACATTATCACTATAAATAAGATCTATAATAAAATGTAAAAATATAATTTTTTTTAAAATATATATATTGATAAATAAAACATGTATTATATTTATATATAAAATTTTTTAAATTAAACAATAATATTAATATTATTATTATTATTGATAATATGAATATTTTCACACCGAAAAACTTCACACATCTCACTTTTTGGATTTAATTCAATTTAGAAAAAAAAGGTGAAATCTCTAAAACTACTCTGTTGAAACTGAAGTTTATTTTATATTATTATTAGGTTTAATTATTTTGTTGGTTTCTATAGTTTCACAAAATTTTTAATTAGGTCTTTATTTTTTTTAATTAGGTTCCTGCACTAATTTTTTTAATTAGGTCTTTTTTAACAATAATTGACTTAATTTTATAGAGACCTACCTAAAAAAAATTAGTGTAGGGATCCAAATAAAAAAATATAGAAACTTAATTAAAAAATTAGTACGTATAAAGACTCAATTAAAAAAAATATATATAGAGACCTAATTAAAAATTTTGTGAAACTATAAGAACCAATAAAATAATTAAACTTTTTTATTATTATTATTATTATTATTATTATTATTATTATCTTTTTCTGGGTTGATTTTGTCTTTTAGGTATTAATATCTAAATTTGATTATTGCTTAAAATCTAAACTAGTATCATAAAAATCCAACAAAAAAGGACTTTGATCTCCCATAATTAATTAGTGTGGTAAAGAAAAAGTCTTAATTATATTGATTGGTATGGATTATTTGTAGATGGGATAAATACCTAAATCTAAACCTGACCTACCTTTTATAAGAATAGAAGAGTTCCAAAAAAAAAAAAAAAGGCATACCGTGTAGCCATCCGTTGTATGCCAACTCACTTCATCACATGAGAAAAAAAAATAACATCATCACCGTTAGCATTCACCTTTTTCTAAAGGTTAAGGACATACAAATTACAATCGCAAAAATGTTATATTAAAAAGTAGCAAGGCTATATAAGTGATTGATTTATAATTAATTGTCTACGTAGTATTTTTTTATTAATATCGAAACTAAAGTAAAAAAAAAAAGAAAAATTAACTAGAAATTATTTTAAAATGAATCATTCTTACAGTATCAGCAAAAAAATGAAAGAAAATATAAGATGATAATAAAAAAAATGACAATCATAACTTAAACTATGATAAAATAATTACTAATTTATGAGCACATAAATTTGCTTCCTTGAATTTATGATGAAAAGTTCAGCTGAGCCTGTTGCACCTAATTCTTATCGTTAGGGCTAGAAGTAAGTCAAACCAGTTCATGAGTCAGTTTGAGTTCGACTTATTAATAGCTCAATAAGTTGAACTCGTGAGCTGGTGAGCCGAACTTGAACTTGAATTTGAGGTCATAAATTAAATAAGTCGTATTTGAGTTTGGATAAACTCAACTCATTAGTTCGTAAACTAGTTCGATTATATATATAATATTAAAAGTATAGATTAAATGCATATAAGATATGCATATTAATAATTTAATATATATATATATATATATATATATATATGCATATAAAATAGTAATATATAATTTTACATATATATTAATATTTTTAATTGTTTAAAATTTTATAATCATTTTTTATATATAATTTTGATGTGGGACATAAATAAAAAATTTATAATTGATAGATAGACAATATATTAAATTTATTTTTTTAATATTTTTTAATATATATAAGTTATAGTTTATTAATATAGAATTATAGATTATGTTCCTATTATTTGAGCCAACTCGTGAGCTCGAGCCAGCTTGTGAGCTCGAGCCAACTTGTGAGCTTTTGTTGAGTCGAGTTTGAACTTACGAAATAAGCTCGATTGTTAATGAGTCGAGTCGTGACTACTTAATTTTCGTGAGTCGAGCTTGGGCTTGGTCTAACTCGGCTCAACTCGACTCACTTCCAGCCCTACTTATCGCTGACACAAGAGCTCCTACCGAATGTAAGTTACCCAAGTCTTAAGAACATAGTCGTATTGCTACCGTTGAGTCAACCTCAATCTCAACATGGGAGTGTCCCATGTTAATGATTAAATTAAGACTAAAGAGTATGTTCCAAAGTTCTACCGCTGTCACAGTGCAAACACCCAAATTTGCACTATAACAAGCCATAAACTTATCATTTTTATCTTTAAGGATACCACCATAAGCCGCTCTGCCATCTTCACTAACAGAGCCATCCAAATTCAGCTTGATAAAAGGAGGAGGAGGTGGCTGCCACTTTATAAGCTTCTCTGCAAAAGTTTTCACCCTTCTCCTAGATCGCATAAATTCAAAATAAGTCCTGTGATAGTCATGTGCCATATAACAAGCTATTTTATGAATCTTTCTTTTATCTAGAATTCTATCCTTATCAAGACAAAGGTATTTCTTTGAAACCACATAAAGTTTAAGATACTAATAAAAGAGGAGGAGTCATGAAACCTCTTTGAAAAGAAGTTGGAAAGACAAATTCTCCATCAACCAGAAAATGAGAAGTTTGGTGAAGAAATTATCTGAACCCAACCTATCATCAATTCTCTTCCACGTGTTATATATGACTGGATAGTCACGCAAGACTTGGAATAAAGATTCAAAGTTGCTGCGCTACAAACACCGCACAAAGCAAACTAAGCTATATTCCTCTTAACACACTTTTCATTCGTTAGAAGTGTATTATTCGCTACCAACTAGCAGAAACAATAAAACTTTTGAGGAACTTTCAACTTCCATATCCGAATAAAAAGACTTGCATTTTCAGTACTAATGGAGGAGACAAAGGCAGAACAAGCTGACTTTATGAAAAACACTTTATTCGGTGTTAGAATCCAAACAAGTGAATCCTCACCCAATTTCGCTTTTGGCAGCTTAATAGAGGTAATAAAGATTGAGAGCCAATCATCCCCTAAACGATAAGTAATTGGATCAAAATTTTAATTATTATTCATAACATAGTCACAAAATTTTTTATCTGTCATATATATTATTTTTGTTTGTGCAAAGTCCATCAAACAATGAACACGAAAAATCCAATGATGTCTCCAAAAATTTACGATCTGATCTTATCCTATCTTTTATATAAGGTTTTTCTCAAATTGTTTTTAAATAGAGGTAACTACCAAATCGGTACCTGAAAGATTCTGACGCTGACAAAATAGTACCTGACTTTTACTATTGACAAAATAGTCCGTAAAAAATTTTAAAATTTAACAAGCATGTCCTCGAACTCGCCGGAGCAAATCTCCGGCAAACACAATGCTAACGTGGCCGCCATGACTTGGCAAACTACCCTCAAACCCTAATCCCTCTTCCCCATCACAGCCCCCTTCCCTCTCCCTCCCCAATGCACACTTCCCCCCTCCCTCTCCATCGCAACCCCTACCCAATGCATACTCCCTCCCCATCGTAGCCTCTTTCCCTCTCCCTCTCCATTGCAGCCCCCTCTCCAACGCACACTACCTCCTTCCCTCTCTCTCCCCAATTACAACAGTAGAAGCCTCAATAACAGTAGAAACAACACCATCAGAACCCAAAACAGAACCAATAGAAGAACCTGCACATTCTTGCCGTTGAAGTTGCTATTGCTGTTGAGGTTATTGCTGCGATAGGAAGGAGAGAAAAATGTACGTTGGGGTTGCTGCTGTTGTTGTTGCTTGTTGTTGTTGTTGCTGTTGATGTTGAGGTGGTTGTTGCTGCGAGTGGTAGTGGAGGGAGGGAGGGGGAAATGTGCATTGGGGAGGGAGAGGGAAGGGGCTGCGATGGGGAGGGAGTGTGCATTGGGTAGGAGGAGGGTTGTGATGGAGAGGGAGAGGGAGGGGAGAGTGTGCGTTGGGAAGGAAAAAGGGAGGGGGTTGCGATGGGGAGGGAGAGGGAGGGGGAGTATGTGCTGGGGAGGAAGGGATTAGAGTTTGGGGGTGGTTTGCCAAGTCATGGCAGCCACGTTAGCATTGTGCTTGCCGGAGATTTGCTCCGGCGAGTTCGAGGACATGCTTGTCAAATTTTAAAATTTTTTAGAGACTATTTTGTCAATAATAAAAGTCAGGTACCATTTTGTCAGCATTAGAATCTTTCGGATACCGATTTAGTAGTTACCTCTTTTTAAATATGAGAGATATCTTTTTAAATATTAGAAACGCATTAAAAAGACTTTATCACACGAATAATATTATTATCACATCTATATTTATTGCAGAAGATCTGCACCCAAAGAGAGTTTACGTAGCACTTTTGTTTTTTTTTACCAAAGATAGAAGACTCGAACCCGCAACCTCTTAATTAAATATGAGGAGACTATGTTATTTGAGCTATTATTCATTGGCTTACGTAGCACGTTAATACAATAGGGTTTGTAATTTGTATATACAATAACGTCTATATATTTAGTTTCTTTTATTTTGTGCTTATTTATAATTGATTCGAAGTGTTTAAATGGCATGTTTTTACAATGGAGTTTGTAGATATATTAACGTCTACATATATATTTAGTTTTTTCTAGTGCTTAAATACCTCTTGTTCAGTGTTTTATATATTTAGTATATCAAATAAATTTTTTTATTGGTATTTTTAACAATTATCTTTAGAATATTTATTAGCTAAATTCTATATTAAATTATGAATATCAACTACCAAGTAGGCTATTTTTAATGTTGAGAAGTGTTTTTTCTTAAATGAATCTTCTCTTTTAAATATTTATTTATTTATTGTTTACCTTATAAAAAAAAGGAGGCATGAGGACTTATGGCCAAAATATGAGACAAATTACCAAATAGTGTCGGACAATTTATGCTCATACATAATTGCATTTATAGTGATAAATATTTTAGTTATTTTATATTAATAAAAAGAATTCAACTTTGATATATTAATGGCATAAAAAAATTTTATACAATCATTAAATCAAAACGGTTCTTTTAAATGACCATTTATATAGTTAATATAAAAATTAACTACTTTTGATAATATCTTATTATATAATTAGATGTACGTAAAAATTTATTTTATACTAATATATATCAAAATTAAATTTTAATAAAAATATGAAGGTTTATGAAAAAATTATTTTAAAGGACCATTAAAAAGATTTAATTATTAAAAAAGTCTTTTCATATCAAAATTATTAAAAAAAAATTAAATCTTTTTATAACTTTTAAGAAAAAAGACCAAATATTTTTATAAAAAAATAAATATATTTTTAATTATTTTTTAGATTTTTTATATTAATAATTTTATTTTTTTATTTTAATAAATTTTATTATTTATTTATTTATTTTTGTGATATTTCATCCTTTCTTTCTCTCATTAACAATAGAAACCAATATATAAACCCAACAGTTAGGAACAACTCGACGGAATAAAAACCATCTTGAAGATTTGCATCAATAAAAAAGCCCGTTTCCTAGAAGTAAAATTATGTAGACGTGACTTTTTTCTAGGATCCTAGGATGGTTATTCTTCGCCTTGTTAATTTATTATTTTTTAATCTATTTATGGGTAAAATATAGATTAATCATAATCACAAAATTAAACTATTTTACATTAAATAATTTATATAATAACGATCTTATTTATTGTCATAAATAATAAATTAAATAAATTATTATTATTTTTTATTTTAAATTATATTGAATTTAAAAAATTAATATTTAATTAAAATGATGAACAAATATTATTAGAGAATTATTACTTATTTATATGATTATGTTGTGCTCGTATGCAAAAAAACTAATTTTATAAACATGGCCTAAGGAACAAATAAGTAAGCCCATACATTTTAATCCATCATAACTAAGCCAAGTCTAATTACAAGTCCATGAATTAAATACGAGGAAATAAAGGAATGAGTCCAAAATCTTTCAAGCCTCGTACGATTACCTACTCCCACTTTTAGATATTTAAATCCCAAATTCATTTAATTTAATTTCCTTGAAGCTTCCACCGAAGGCCAAAATCCTTTCTTCTCTCTCCTCTCTCTCTTTTCAATTCGATCACGTCACTTAGCAAGGAAGAAAGAAAGAAAAGAAAAGTGCAGAAGCTATAGAGTGTTAAAAAATAAAAAGCTTGTTGCCAAAACTAAATAAGAAGAAAGGGTTATAACCAAGCAGCAAGTTGCATTCGGTCAGAGCTCATTAAAAAGAAAATTTCTTTATTTGTGCTACACAGAGGAACCAAGAAGAAATCAATAAAGTCTCAAGCACTAATCAAGCAATCATGGAGAAATCAAAGTCAAAACTGGATAGCAAAAGATCCACGATCCGAATAAAAACTTGGAGCCAAAGCAAAGCTCAATGGTCTAGATTGAAGAAGTTTGAAGAAAAATGATGAGAGAGAATGAGTGAGTTGCATGCAACAGATTTGGATTTCTCTCTCCTCACTGACAAAGCCACTGCAAGCTTTGTGAAGGTGAAGAAGACACTATAAACCTTGAACTAGCTTCAACCTTAGAAGCTTCACTCTTGTATAATAAGGGTGAACGGCTAAAGTTTGAAGGCAAGAGAGTAGAACAGAGCACATGGTTCGATTATTATAGCTTCCTAAACTCTTGAGTTCTTTTACTTCATGATTCTCATTTAGTATTTTCTCTTTCTCAGTTTAATCTGTCTGAGTATCATTGGAAAAGGCAAACATGGTGATGTTTATAAGAAAAAGTCAATGAGAGATAAAAGGCAGTGAGTTAAACTAGGAGAAAAAGCCATTAGATGTCTGTGATTTTCTTTGTACATCTTTCTATTTTATTTCATGATCCTGTGGAGATTCTCTTGCAAGTTGCGTTAGCACTTTACTGGTGAAAGCTAGATTGAGGCCTATTCAAATTCAGATTGGGTTAGAATCTGGATTTATCCCAGATAGGATTGGGTAGATCCTAGGAAAATGTTGGTTTATGTAATGTGTTGAAAAAGCTAGTGAAATTCCATCATGATTGTGATGGAGACTGGATGTAGGCTACATTGCACTAGGTAGCTGAACCAGGATACATTTGTGTGTCACTTCTTCTTCTCTACTTCACTTCTGGTTCTGTTATTCAGGAGACAAAAATAAAGTTGATGAGTTTGGAAAACTCTTATTTAATTTTGATGATGAACAAACATTATTAAAATATTTAATTACAAAATTATTAATTTGATCTTAATTCATACTTGCTTAATAAATAATTTTGTGTGTGCAGATTTGTTATTGGGCCGAAATGAAAAGAAATATCCCAAGCCCAATTAATTAAAATTTCAGCCCCATATAATTCTTGTTGTGTGATTTTTGGCTGAAACGGTTTTATTAGTTGGGCCAGAAAATTTTGTTTCTATAAAGCCCAAAGAAAGCCTTCCTATGTGTTCATTGCTTGATTCCAATTTCATCAGGAAAGCAAATGTTAACTAAATGGGCCAGTTTTAATCTCAATGTTACAAGCCCAAAATGTTATTAGTGATAAATGGTTCCAAGCTTGGTCCGAAACCAAAGAAAAAATGAAAGCAAAGTGCTTCCAACGGAACCAAGTTTTTAACCATGTGATGGATTTCAAAATCTATTACATTGTTAATTAATGCATGGGGAATATGAGAGAGAAATACAGCTGAATTGATTGATGGCTATTATGACAAACACGCCACTCTAAGCTAGGGAAGTAAAAGCAAGCTATTCTCAATTAATTGGTTCAACCACTTTGTATTGCTTCTCTTCAGATTCTTTTCATTCTCTCTCATCTCTTTCTTCTTCTTTCTTCGGTCCTTGTCCAGGAAGCTATGGACGCTATGCTCACCAACAAAGAAAAAGAAGACGTTGCATGCATCAAGACCATCAAGTTAATGATGGCAGGAAAAAGTAAAGTATGTAGTGGCTGAGATTTTCACCAAATGTGGTTAGATTTGGTGAGGTAATCTCGAGCTCTTCATGCTCAGAAAAGGAAGATGAAGATTCGGCCAGCAAGGGAGATTCTTGAAGCATGGCTTGTGTTTGATTCTGCTCAACCACCACAGGGAGTAGCTAGAGTGGCGAAGTGATGGTTGAAGGCAGAGATTGAAGCAGATGAAGTCATCATCATCATGAAGCATCAAGGGCCAGAAATCCATCTTGGAGAGGAAGCCAAGGATGGAGAGCTCGGATTGATGAAGAGTGATGATCAAGAAAGGACTAGAGGTAATCGCATGTTGGGTTTTACATGATTATCTCTTCTCTTTCTAAGTGGCCGAACCGGTTCTGTATTGTTGAAGGAGGAAGAAGTTGGTTCGGTTTTGGCTTCAAGTGTGGAGGCTTTCCTCTTCTTTAAAAAGGGGGAACAACCACTGTTTGAAGCAAGGAAAAAATTTGAGAGTGCAAGGCACAAAGTTCTCAGAGCTACCTGAGCTAACATATTTCTCTTCTCCTTCAATGTATTCCATTTTGTAATTTTTCTGTTTAATTTTGTCATGTCTTGAGTCTCATGGAAAAAGGCAAACAAGTGAGGTTTGTATGAAAAAGCCATAGAGCAGAAAAAGGCAGAGAGTGCAAAATTAAAAGAAAAAGTCATAGATGTCTTAGAGTTCCTTTGTTCATCTATGTTGTGTTTCATGATTCTGTGGGAATCCCCTTGTAAGTTGGGTTAGCACTTTACAAGTTGTAATCAGATTGATTATAGTGAAATTCCATCATGTTTGTGATGGAGACTGGATGTAGGCTGCACTGCACTTAGCAGCCAAACCAGGATATATCTGGGTGCAATCTTCTTTTCCTTTCTACTCCATTTCTGTTTTCTACTACACAGGAGCAAAAACTGATATTATCTCGTGCCAAGTGACGAGACAAAAAGAAAAGTCTCGTGGCAAGGGACGAGACAAAACAAAGTTGCTCGTGTCCAGTGACGAGCAAAAATAGAAAAGTCTTCTTTGAAGGTCAGCAAGTGTTAGCATCAAAAAAGGGGGGCTAAGATTCAACCCCCCCTTCTCTTAGCCACTGAAACCATCAATTGGTATCAGAGCTTGGTCTCAAAGAGATCAAGCTTTGCAGCTTGGAGTAAAGATCCTCATGGCAGAAAACAGTGGCGCAAATGTGGTGTCTTACAATCTGGCTGAAGGTCAATCAAGCAACAGACCTCCCCTTTTCAATGGGAAAAATTATACCTATTGGAAGGAGAGGATGAAGATATTTGTACAAGTTGTGGATTACAGACTATGGAAGATCATCCTAGAAGGTCCTCAATTCCCATCTACCACAAGTGCTGAAGGAGTAGTCACTCTTAAACCAGAAGCAAGCTGGACCGAAGAAGATAGGAAGAAGGTGGAGTTAAATGCCAAGGCAATAAATCTGCTCAACTGTGCTATCAGCTTTGAGGAGTACCGACGAGTATCACGATGCACAACGGCAAAGGAAATCTGGGACAAGTTGCAAATCACTCATGAAGGAACCTCCATTGTAAAGAAGACTCGGACATACATGTTAAACATGGAATATGAAATGTTTGCAATGAAGGAAGGAGAGTCTATTGATGAACTGTTCAAACGGTTCAACTCCATCATTGTTGGCTTAGATGCTCTTGGAATTACTCATTCAGAATCTGTGCTAGTGAGAAGAGTATTGAGATGTCTTACTAAAGAGTGGGAAACAAAAGCTTTAATTATTTCTGAGAGTAGTAGCTTAGATTCCATGACACTTGATGATTTGAGAGGAAATCTTCTTGCTTTTGAAAACTCCTATTTGAAAAAAGATTCAAAAAAGAAAGGAATTGCTTTTTCTTCTGTGACTAACCCTCTGGATGATGAATCCAGTGATAATTCTTCTGAAAATGAGTTTGTGTTGTTTGCAAAAAAATTCAGGAAAATGATGAAACTCAAAAGCAAAGGCAGCAGTTCAAGGAGGATGAAGAAAGACCTTAGCAAAGTAATCTGTTACAATTGCAAGGAAATGGGTCACTTCAGATCTGATTGTCCCAAGTTGAAAAAGGAGGAGAAGCCGAAAAGAGTGAAGAAGAAGGGACTGATGGCCACATGGGAAGATTTGGAAAATGACTCAGATGATGATGATGAAGAGTCTGAGACTAAATCACAGCCTTGTCTCATGGCAAATGAGGTAGATCAGGTATCATTTCAAAACCCTGACACTGAAGACCTTCATCTTATGATAGACCACCTTTCTGAAAAAATAAGATATTTTCTGTTGGAAAATCAAGAACTTGAACAACAAATCACCATTCTTAAAGCTGAAAACAGTTTTCTTAAAGAGAAGGTAAGAGAGGCCGAAACTGCTTGTGATCTTGTTGAAGAAAATAAGCAGTTAAGAGCCCAAATCAAGAGCTGTAAAAGTGACCATTATGTTCTTGCATATGTTGACTGTTTTAAGCAAAATGAAGAGTTGCTTAAAGAGGTTAAAAGACTTAAGGAAGACTTAGCCAAGTTCACCCAAAGTTCTGAAAATTTGAATCAAATCTTGGCTAGTCAAAAACCTCTTTATGATAAAGCTGGGTTGGGATTTTATAAATCTAAAAAATCACATTTTGAAAACATTGCTTCATCTTCAAATGATACAAAGCATCAAGACCCAACTTACTTTAACAAAACAGCAACTCCAAGGTTTTGTAGGCTATGCAATCGAAGTGGTCATTTTCCAGTTCAATGTTTCTTTGGTGAAAGAATGATAGGTGATAAAGTTTACAAGGTTGTTTTTTATTACAATGATTTGGGACATAGAAGATGGTTTAACGTAAAAGGATCCAAAAAGATTTGGATACCTAAGGTCACTTAAGCTTGTTTTGTAGGTGTGTCTAGCATCCAAAAGGAAGGAGAATATGTGGTATATGGACAGCGGATGCTCTAGGCATATGACCGGAAAGACAACCTTCTTCATAAAGCTTGATGAATATGATGGAGGGCTTGTCACTTTTGGAGATGATGCAAAAGGAAAAATAGTGGCTGTTGGGAAAGTTGGTAAAAACTTTTCATCTTGTATAAATGATGTGCTTCTTGTAAATGGTTTGAAACATAACTTACTTAGTGTTAGTCAATTGTGTGATTTAGGTTTTGATGTTATTTTTAAGAAGTTTGTTTGCTTGGTTGTTTGTGAGAAAACTGGGGACATTTTATTTGAAGCCAAGAGATGCAACAATGTGTATGGATTAACTCTTGAGGATTTAAAGGAACAAAATGTAACATGCTTTACATCTTTTGAATCTGAAAAATGGCTTTGGCATAGAAAGTTGGGACATGCTAGCATGTACCAAATTTCTAAGCTAGTTAAAAAGAATTTGGTTAGAGGAATTTCAAACATCAAGTTTGATAAGGATCTTACTTGTGATGCATGTCAATTGGGCAAGCAAGTAAAATCCTCTTTTAAATCAAAAGATGAAATCTCACCAAAAAGCCATTAGAAATGTTGCATATTGATCTTTTTGGTCCTACTCGAACTCAAAGTTTAGGAGGTAAACACTATGGTCTTGTAGTGGTAGATGATTACTCTAGATTTGGTTGGGTACTTTTCCTTGCTCATAAGAATGATGCCTTTCATGCCTTCTCCACTCTTTGCAAGAAAATTCAAAATGAAAAGGATTTAAAAATTGCCCATTTGAGAAGTGATCATGGAAAGGAATTTGAAAATCAAGATTTTGAAAAATTTTGTGATGATTTAGGAATTTCTCATAACTTTTCATGTCCTAGAACTCCCCAACAAAATGGGGTGGTTGAGAGAAGGAATAGAAGCCTTCAAGAGATGACTAGGGTTATGCTATGTGAGAATGAGATTCCTAAATTTTTGTGGGCTGAAGCTGTGAACACAGCATGTTATATTTTGAATAGAACAATTATTAGAAAAGGGTTAAAGAAAATCCCTTATGAGCTATGGAAAGGAACCCCTCCAAATCTTAAGTACTTTCATGTTTTTGGATGCAAATATTTTGTGCTTAATAATAAAGAAAATCTTGGAAAGTTTGATCCAAAATCCTATGAAGGAATGTTTGTTGGATATTCCACCACAAGCAAGGCTTATAGAATTTATCTCAAAGAACATAGGACTATAGAGGAATCCATACATGTTACTTTTTGTGATTCTAACTTAATTCCCAGTACTGTGATAGATAATGATTCAGATGGAGAAGGAGCTGGAACAAGCAAAAAAAATCCCAAATCTGTCCAGAATGAAGAATTTGCCAGTACAGTTTTGCCTCGTCAGATTGGAGGAGACACTTCCGTTTTGTCTCCTGAGCAGGCACGAGCAACTGAAACAGTGAGACCACCAGAAGTTCATCAAAACTCTACACCTGTTCGAAAGCCTAGAGAATGGAAGTCTATGAAGGGTTATCCTCATGACTTTATCATTGGTGATCCCTCTCAAGGAGTAACAACAAGATCATCCACCAAAAGGCAAACCGAACCTAGCAATCTTGCTCTCTTGTCACAAATAGAGCCCAACAATGTCAAACAAGCTCTTGAGGATCCATCATGGGTTAAAGCAATGCAAGAGGAGCTTGCTCAATTTGACAAGAATAAGGTTTGGACACTAGTACCTCATCCGGATGGTAAGAAAGTTACCGGTACTAAGTGGGTGTTTAAAAATAAACTTGGTGAGGATGGACAAGTTGTTCGTAACAAGGCTAGATTAGTGGCCCAAGGTTACGATCAAGAAGAGGGTATTGATTTTGATGAGTCTTTTGCTCCGGTAGCTAGAATGGAAGCAATTAGGTTGCTTCTTGCCTATGCTGCCCATAAAGGTTTCAAAATGTTTCAAATGGATGTTAAGTGTGCCTTCCTTAATGGCTTTATTGATAGAGAAGTGTATGTGGCTCAACCCCCGGTTTTGAACATAAAGAGTTTCCAAATTATGTTTTTAAACTAACTAAGGCTCTTTATGGCCTTAGACAAGCTCCAAGAGCTTGGTATGAAAGGCTTAGTGCCTTCTTGTTGGAAAATAAATTTCAAAGGGGTACCACCGACACTACTTTATTTATTAAAGCATCTAATGATGATATGCTCCTTGTTCAAGTTTATGTTGATGACATTGTATTTGGATCGGCCAACATTTCCTTGTGTGAAGAGTTTGGAAAACTCATGACTAGTGAGTTTGAAATGAGTTTAATGGGAGAGCTTACTTTCTTTCTTGGCCTCCAAATTAAACAAACTCCTAGTGGCACTTTTATTTACCAAGGAAAATATGCCAAAGAACTTATCAAAAAGTTTGGCCTAGAAAACTCCAAATCAATGGACACTCCTATGCATCCCAATACTAAACTTGAAAAGGATGATGATGGCCAAGATGTGGATGAAACAAGGTATAGAGGAATGATAGGTTCACTTATGTACCTTACCTCCTCTAGACCGGATATAGTCCAAAGTGTGGGTGTATGTTCAAGGTTTCAATCACATCCAAAAGAATCCCACCTTACGGCTGTTAAACGCATCATTAGATACATTAAGGGAACTTGTAATTATGGATTATGGTATCCTAAATCTGATGACTTTTGTGCAATAGGTTTTTGTGATGCAGATTATGCGGGAGATCGAGTGGATAGGAGGAGCACCTCAAGCATGTGTTGCTTCCTTGGAAGCTCACTCGACATGTGGTCAAGCAAGAAACAAGCCACAGTGGCTTTATCCACTGCTGAAGCCGAATATGTTTCCGCATCTGCATGTTGCTCACAATTAATTTGGTTAAAAACACAATTGGAAGATTACAAATTAAAAATCAATAGTATACCCTTATTTTGTGATAATATGAGTGCTATAAACATTTCAAAAAATCCTGTTCTGCACTCAAGAACTAAGCACATTGAGATAAAATATCATTTTATTAGGGAACATGTGCAAAAGGGTACTATTGATATTCAATTTGTAAAATCTGAAGACCAAATTGCTGATATTTTTACAAAACCCCTCTGCGAAGACAGATTCTGTACCTTGAGAAAAAGTTTGGGAATGTTTGATTTAAGTTTCATTGAAAATTTGTGAATGTGTGACTCTGTTCTGTTTTGCTCGCAGGTTTGGACGAGATGGAAATAATGGCATAATGAAAGAGCTATGATTAAGGGGGAGGCAACGCAGAATTCAAATTTTTATGGGCCCCACCAAAATTCTATGACCCCACCATAACAGTTTTGTTAGTTATCTCTCATAAGAATCTTCTTCCTTGTGTCATCATATCTTCTTGGAAGTGGTTATTGTCAAATCAAATCCCTCTCTCCATCAAATCCCTTGATTTAAGGCAACAACTTTTCAGTTTTAGATTTCAAAAGTTAAAAGGGAAATCATTTTTTTGGGTAATAACCACCCTATAATGGTCATTACTTCCACCATTCTCTCTCTCTAAGCCTCATTTAATGCGTCACCCACCTTGCCTCTCTCCCACTCAATTTGGTTATCACCCCCAACCTTTCATATTTCATTCCTCCATTACCATGAAAAAGAAAACCGCGCCAAGAAAGAGTGAAAGAATTCTTCTTTCTCAAAAACCATCAACACCTCAAACCCACACTCATATCCACATTCATTCAACCTCATCATCTTCTCTTTCACCACCGTCCAAACAAACAACCACCATGAGAAAGAAGGTGATTGCCCACAAAAGTTCAGGCCGAGGCAAGAACAAGAAACCTGTAGTTGAAGAAGAAGAGCAAGAATCTCATACTTCTCCCACTCCTTCACCTCCACCCTCATCACTGAAGAAGACTACCCCCGGAAAAAGCTCACAGAAGAATCAGGGGTTTGCACTCAATGACACGACTGAACCTCCAAACTTGGAATCCATGGAATTCAGAGACAAGTATGGCAAGACTCACTCTCACTTTGATCCAAGCAGATTTAACTCTTGCACCTCTTTTGAGTTCCACAAAGAGGTTATGGAGAAGCGTCATTTGTGCACAACCTATCTTGAAAATCTCAACAGCAAGGGCATCAACATCTCCTCTCTGTTTGAACTCCTCAACTGGAAGCCTTTGCTCCTCATCAAGAAACCAATCTACCCAGGTCTTGTTCGAGAGTTTTATGCTAACATGCGACTTATTGACGGCACCCTTCATTCCTATGTCAAAAGGGTTCAAATAGCCCTTGATGCTGAGACAATTGGAGCGGCCTTGGGCTTCAAGGATGAAGGACCGCGAGCATATATGGTGGAGAAATGGGACACACAAGTTGGCGTTTCACACAAAACTGTTCTCCAGCACATTTGCAAGAACCTTTCTGGATTGTATGGCACCATCCCAACCCACAAAGCTCTTGGACCAGTCAATTTTCTGCTTCACCGAATCATCACTCATATTCTGACTCCCCAAAGCGGCTCACACAACCGAGTAACATTTTCTGACTGTCTCATATTATTTGCTTTGGTTACCTCTACCCCCATCTCCTTTGGTTATATTATGATTAGGCACATGTGGGATTCTGTTAGAAGCACCAGAAAGGCTAACCTGCCTTATGGTATATTTTTAACTAGAATTTTTGAGTACTTTAAAGTTGATTTGTTAAATGAGACTGTAGAAAACAAGGTGTCTTCAATCAGAGGAGGAGGAGCGACTAAGGAAACCAAAGGGCGAAAATCTGCTGCATCGGATAGTGACTCTGAAGGCAGGCTAGAATCTTCCAAAACAATCAAGTCCATCAAACAGATTTTGGGAGAATTTTCGAACATGGCAGACATGATGTTTCGATCCCCACAAAGAGGTCCGCAAGCAAGCTTATGAGAGCGAGAAAGCTTGGAAAAATTGCAAAGAAAGGGTCAATCTGATGATGGAACATTTTAAAGAAGACTTGGGAGATGATAGTGAAGGAGAAGCTGAGGAAGAAGATATTAATTTCTCTGATGATTAGTGACTATTTTTTTTCTGTTTGATATTGGCTCTATTAGGCTCAATCTATTTTTTGTATGAGCATGACTTGATACTCACTGCTCTGGGATAATCTCTAGGATACTTTGATATAATTTTGCTACTTTATCTTGAATATTTTGCTATGTTAATCATGTTTTGTGCAGGTGCCCCCATGATGATAAAAGGGGGAGGAAATTTAGGTTCCAAAATTGAAATTGGAATGAAATAGGGGCTGAAAAACATGAGAACAGGGGATGAAATTTTCAAATTGAAAATTCATGATCACCCTTGTTCAAAGAATGCATGTTGTTATTGCATCTGTTTTACTATGGTCACTGCAGTTTAAACTGCATTTGGCATTTGGTTTATAATAATGATTGATTTATTTTGATGTCTGGCTGTTGATTCATCATTGATAAACTTGTTGGATTGAAAATTTATTTTTGGCAGTTCCTTTAAATTGTGTAAAATATAAAAACTGCCTTGTTTTGTTCTTCAAATATTTTTCATCATGTTGTTTTGCTCTGATATCCTAAACAGGAAAATGTTTGAAAAATATTTGGATACTTTTTGTTGTATGAAAATGGTTGAGCAGTAAATCAGTTTATGATATCAAATGAGTTTTGATTATCAAATTAAAACTGCTCATAAATTAAGCATTTAGCATCATGTATAAATATGCTAAATAACATTGTTACTTTAAGCTTGATTCAAATGTTACAGGTTAGTGCTTCCCTTGGTAAAATAGCATACATTAAGGGGGAGCCATGTGACATTTAGAAAGGGGAGAAATTCAAATTCAAAGGGAGTATTCCTTACTCAATCTTTAAATTTCTTTCTATTTCAATTTTAATAATGTTTGTCATCAAGGGCGAGATTGATGAGTTTGGAAAACTCTTATTTAATTTTGATGATGAACAAACATTATTAAAATATTTAATTACAAAATTATTAATTTGATCTTAATTCATACTTGCTTAATAAATAATTTTGTGTGTGCAGATTTGTTATTGGGCCAAAATGAAAAGAAATATCCCAAGCCCAATTAATTAACATTTCAGCCCCATATAATTCTTGTTATGTGATTTTTGGCTGAAACGGTTTTATTAGTTGGGCCAGAAAATTTTGTTTCTATAAAGCCCAAAGAAAGCCTTCCTATGTGTTCATTGCTTGATTCCAATTTCATCAGGAAAGCAAATGTTAACTAAATGGGCCAGTTTTAATCTCAATGTTACAAGCCCAAAATATTATTAGTGATAAATGGTTCCAAGCTTGGTCTGAAACCAAAGAAAAAATGAAAGCAAAGTGCTTCCAACGGAACCAAGTTTTTAACCATGTGATGGATTTCAAAATCTATTACATTGTTAATTAATGCATGGGGAATATGAGAGAGAAATACAGCTGAATTGATTGATGGCTATTATGACAAACACGCCACTCTAAGCTAGGGAAGTAAAAGCAAGCTATTCTCAATTAATTGGTTCAACCACTTTGTATTGCTTCTCTTCAGATTCTTTTCATTCTCTCTCATCTCTTTCTTCTTCTTTCTTCGGTCCTTGTCCAGGAAGCTATGGACGCTATGCTCACCAACAAAGAAAAAGAAGAAGTTGCATGCATCAAGACCATCAAGTTAATGATGGCAGGAAAAAGTAAAGTATGTAGTGGCTGAGATTTTCACCAAATGTGGTTAGATTTGGTGAGGTAATCTCGAGCTCTTCATGCTCAGAAAAGGAAGATGAAGATTCGGCCAGCAAGGGAGATTCTTGAAGCATGGCTTGTCTTTGATTCTGCTCAACCACCACAGGGAGTAGCTAGAGTGGCGAAGTGATGGTTGAAGGCAGAGATTGAAGCAGATGAAGTCATCATCATCATGAAGCATCAAGGGCCAGAAATCCATCTTGGAGAGGAAGCCAAGGATGGAGAGCTCGGATTGATGAAGGGTGATGATCAAGAAAGGACTAGAGGTAATCGCATGTTGGGTTTTACATGATTATCTCTTCTCTCTCTAAGTGGCCGAACCGGTTCTGTGTTGTTGAAGGAGGAAGAAGTTGGTTCGGTTTTGGCTTCAAGTGTGGAGGCTTTCCTCTTCTTTAAAAAGGGAGAACAACCACTGTTTGAAGCAAGGAGAAAATTTGAGAGTGCAAGGCACATAGTTCTCAGAGCTACCTGAGCTAACAGATTTCTCTTCTCCTTCAATGTATTCCATTTTGTAATTTTTCTGTTTAATTTTGTCATGTCTTGAGTCTCATGGAAAAAGGCAAACAAGTGAGGTTTGTATGAAAAAGCCATAGAGCGGAAAAAGGCAGAGAGTGCAAAATTAAAAGAAAAAGCCATAGATGTCTTAGAGTTCCTTTGTTCATCTATGTTGTGTTTCATGATTCTGTGGGAATCCCCTTGTAAGTTGGGTTAGCACTTTACAAGTTGTAATCAGATTGATTATAGTGAAATTCCATCATGTTTGTGATGGAGACTGGATGTAGGCTGCACTGCACTTAGCAGCCAAACCAGGATATATCTAGGTGCAATCTTCTTCTTCTTTCTACTCCATTTCTGTTTTCTACTACACAGGAGAAAAAATTGATATTATCTCGTGCCAAGTGACGAGACAAAAAGAAAAGTCTCGTGGCAAGGGACGAGACAAAACAAAGTTGCTCGTGTCCAGTGACGAGCAAAAATAGAAAAGTCTTCTCTGAAGGTCAGCAAGTGTTAGCATCAAAAAAAGGGGGCTAAGATTCAACCCCCCTTCTCTTAGCCACTGAAACCATCAAAAGTGTCTCTCAACTCGACACGAGACAAAAGCAAAAATATCTCCAAAGTTTTCTTGAGAATGCTAAAAGCAATATTCAGCGGAAAAAGAGGCTAAGATTCAACCCCCTTCTCTTAGCCACTGATAACCATCAAATTAAATGAGAATAAAACCAAAAATACTATTTTATTTGGGTTTTAGGGTTTAATGGGTGTCACACTCAAATATAAATAGTGACTTCAGTGTTTTGGTCCCTAACAGATCAAAGCCGCCTCCGTACTTCTTTTTCCATCAAAAAAGTTGTGATTCATCCCTATTGGAGATGCAGAAGGTTTTGGTTGAGGAAGATCATAAAACATGGCCTAAGGAACAAATAAGCAAGCCCATACATTTTAATCCATCATAACTAAGCCAAGTCCAATCACAAGCCCATGAACCAAATAGGAGGAAATAAAGGAATGAGCCCAAAATCTTTTAAGCCTCATACAGTTAGTTATTTCCACTTTCAGATACTTGAACCCCAAATTTATTCCAATTAATTTCTTTGAAGCTTCCACCGAAAGCCAAAATCTTTTCTTCTCTCTCCTCTCTCTCTCTCTTTTCAATTTGGTCACATCACTTAGTAAGGAAGAAAGAAAGAAAAGAAAAGTGCAGAAGGTATGGAGTGTTAAAAAACAAAAAGTTGTTGCCAAAACTAAGTAAGAAGAAAGGGCTACAACCAAGTAGCAAGTTGCATTTGGTCAGAGCTCATTAAAAAGAAAATTTCCTCATTTGTGCCACACAGAGGAACTAAGAAGAAATCAACAAAGTCTCAAACACTAATCAAGCAACCATGGAGAAATCAAAGTCAAAACTAGATAGCAGAAGATCCACGGTCCGAATCAAAATTTGGAGCCAAAGCAAAGCTCAACGGTCTAGATTGAAGAAGTTTGAAGAAAAAGGATGAGAGTATGGGTGAGTTGCATGCAACAGATTCAAATTTCTCTCTCCTTGCTGATGAAGCCGCTACAAGCTCTGTGAAGATGAAGAAGACACTATGAACCTTGAACTAACTTCAACCTTGGAAGCTTCACTCTTCTACAATAAAGGTGAACAGCCAAGGTTGAAGGCCAAAGAGTATAACAGAGCACATGGTTTGGTTTTCATAGCTTCCTAAGCTCTTGAATTCTTCTCCTTCAGTATTTTCTCTTTCTCAGTTTAATCTGTTTGAATCTTATTGAAAAAGGCAAATATGGTGAGTTTTGTAAGAAAAAGCCATGAGAGGTAAAAGGTAGTGAGTTAAACTAGGAAAAAAAGTCATTAGATGTCTCTGGTTTTCTTTGTACATCTTTCTGTTTTGTTCATGATCTTGTGGAGATTTTCTTGCAAGTTGGGTTAGCACTTTGCTAGTGAAAGCTAGATTGAGGTCTAGTCAAATTCAGATTGGGTTAGAATATGGATTTATCCCATATTGGATTGGGTAGATCCTAGGAAAATATTGGTGTATGTAATGTGTTTAAAAAAAACTTGTGAAATTCCATCTTAATTGTGATGGAGACTGAATGTACGTTACATTGCACTAGGTAGCTGAACCAAGATATATCAGTGTGTCACTTCTTCTTCTCTACTTTACTTCTGGTTCTGTTATTCAGGAGACAAAAATAAAGTGTCTCTCAACTCGACACGAGACAAAAGCAAAAATATCTTCAAAGTTTTTTTGAGAAAGCTAAAAGCAATATTCAGCAGAAAAGGAGGCTAAGATTCAACCCCGTTTTTCTTAGCCACTGATAACCATCAAATTAAATGAGAATAAAACCAAAAATACTATTTTATTTGGGTTTTAGGGTTTAATGGGTGTCACACTCAAATATAAATAGTGACTTCAGTGTTTTGGTCCCTAGCAGATCAAAGCTGCCTCTGTACTTCTTTTTCTATCAAAAAAGTTGTGATTCATTCCTATTTGGGATGCAGAAGGTTTTGGTTGAGAAAGATCATAAAACAAAACTCTTTCAATCATGCTCACGAATTAAAATACGCTTCCGTATTCAAGTATTTCTTAGAATAAACTACCATTTGTACCCATGAATTTTGCGAACGCTGACAAAAGTACCCATCAAATAAGAAAACTAACGTTGTACCCATAAAATTATCCCTTTTAATAAAATTTTTTGTTGACTTTTTAATAAAATTCCCAAATTATTCCTTTTATCTTCTTCCCCAAATTTCAAACATTCACCACTCTCATCTTCGTCTTCCTCTGCTGCTGCCAGCCACCAAAAAATTAAAAAGATTAAAAACTATTGATTATTAATTATCTGAGGTTATTGTTCAAATATTATGAATTTGTAGATATGGTACAAAAAAGAAAAAAGAAGTTTGAAATTAACAAAAAAATATACATTTTAGTTTCTTGGTGTCATTGTGGGAACAAAAGGGGCAGAACCAAGAGCCTTTGGGAACGGAAGGAAAGATAGGTCGGAGACAGAAGATGTGATAGTCTCGGTCGCATTTTTTGCAGAGGAAAAGCTTCGCTGGGAACTCACCGGAGGAGCAGCACTTGCTGATGATGTCATAGTTGAAGGCGGGCTTGGGAGTGTGGGTCCTTCTTCACCCTGCATTTCCCTGGCCATGTCTTCGATCACACTCGGCTCATCCTCATCAATGTACTCTGCCACCATCATCCCTCCTTGTTCTCCAGTACTCAAAGTGAAATAAGATCCTTCAACAATAATGTTACTACCACCACAACCTTCTAGAGGGTTCTGCGGTGGCCTTGGAAGCCTAGCCTGAGCAGCGGCGGCTGCAGTGCTAATATCAGTCCACCAAATGGCACGAAGATACTCTAACAGCAGTCCCTTTTTCTACAGATCAACGGCGCTGAGCAGTGTTTGGAGTCACCGTTGGAAAGAGACCATGGCCACCGGCCTCTTGTTGGCTGTTGCTGAACTCTGCTACTTATTGCTTTGGAATAAGAAGAACAACAATATTCAGGTTGAAAAGGGTGTGCTTTCTGAGTGTTGTTGTTGCATTCGAAGAAGAAAAAAACAACAAGGGTAGTGATGTTAAAGTTTATTTGGATTTAGATTTGGAGAACAAATTAGGATTGGAATAAAGAGAGATGGAGATTGAAGATAAAGGTTGGAGGAAGACATCAGGTGCTAGGGTCTCGAGGGAATGGTAACTGGAGGCGACAAAGGAAGACGAAGGGTGAGAGTTGTGAAATTTGAAATTTGGAAAAGAAGATAGAAGGGGTAATTTGGGAATTTTATTAAAAAATCAACGAAAAATAAGGGTTTGGGTATTATTGTTGCACGGAACCCATCTTTCATGGGTACAACGTTAGTTTTCTTGTTTGATGAGTACTTTTGTCAGCGTTCGCAAAATTTATGGATACAAATAGTAGTTTTTTATTTTTAATAATTTAACATAGATGGTTTTGGGGTTTAAAAAATTTTAAAAATTTCTAACAAGTGGTATTAGAATTATTTATAATTAAATTATTAAGAAATAATTGATTTACTCTAGTTAATATTTAAATTTTGGATTAAAGTTTTTTTTTTTCGGATAGTTTAGCTTTCCCTCTTCATTGGTGATGTATTTATTTATATTCAAACTAATAAAGCTTCTTCCTCTCATATTACTTTTTGTAAAATATAATTCAGTGCAAATTCATCATTATGAACAATAAATTAGTTTTGAGTAATTAAATTTAAATCCTATGATTTTGTTATTATATGGATTTTAAACAGAAAGTGTACATCTCTCTTCTTTTGGGTATATGGATGATGATCCTGCATATAGGTGTTTTGATTCTTTATTTGTTTCATGGATTGGGTTTTACTGAAAAGAAAAATATTTGGTAATAAGTTGTATTTTGTATATTCTACGATTTAATTTGTGTGTCATTGATTTGGTATAAAAATTAATTATATTTTAGAATATAAGAGTTATTGTATGTGTAATTTATGCAAATATTTATCAATTAAATAATAAAAAAAGAAGGTTTACATTGGACTAAATTATATACATACATTAACAATATTATATATTTTGGATACGCATAATGATATGAATATTAATTCATAATCAAGTTTGTGTTATATATGTTTTTTTTTTTTTTTTGAAATTTGATTCCTGTTATAGTATACTATAAATTTATTTTTTGTTAAAACGAAATTAGCAATTTTCATATATGAAACTATGTGTATTATTAATAAAGATTGACAATATTATATGGTAGTTATATATTGTGTCTTATTATTTTGTTTATTATTTTTATGTTAAATAAGTATTTGGTTTTGTTACATAAAGAAATTAGTAACAATGTAGATTATATTATATTCATGTATTTTATAAATTTAATTTTAAAATAAATTGATTGAACGTAATACTGGTAAAGTAATTTTTTTTTGTGAAAATTAATTCATTTTGAAACACTAAGAATATAATGATGATATGTAAATTTATGTGAATATTGGTCGAACAAAAAAAAAGTTTATATTTGATAGAGTTATATTTGCAAATAATTGATATTTATATATTTGGATAGCTAGTTAAGAATAAATCAATGCTTATTATTTATGTGAACAATAATTGGCCCAAAAAAAATTATTATTTGTCCAAATAATAAACATTGAACCTTATATTTATTTTCTATTTAATTATGCAACCACTAATTAGTCCAAATAAAAGTTGGTATTCGGGCAATTAATAAAAAATATATGCAGTAATAAATAGGTATAATTCTCAAGTTTTCATGTGAACAATGAATCGATCCAAAGATAGGCTTATTGTTTGACAGAATTTTAGTGAGAATATTTGGCAAGCTGCACTAAATGAATTTATGTTTACGTAGTTTATGCCAGTACGAATCGGTTCAAAGCAAGTTCTGTACTTGGCCAAAATATATGTGCATTTGTGGTAATAAATATGTGATACTTATTTAATTTCATATGAACAATAAATTTATCCAAAGATAGATTTATTGTTTAATATAATTTATTATCAATGTTTAATTACTGTATTAAAACACTTACAAATTAATATTTCTGTTCAAATACTAAATATTAATATTGTACTAAGTATTTTTGTTGAGTCCATCATTATATAAATTTTATTCATATGATATGTAACTTGTGTTAATATATTATTTTTTTTAAGTTATATCTGCTGGGTATTTGTTAGTCTATCTTTTAAATAGAAATTTTTTTAGAAATTAAAAGAAAAGAGAGACTTTTTTCATTAATAACTTATATTTCATCAAATTATTATCTCACATGACTTTTTGAGATAATTGTGGTTAATGACTTATATCAGTTCAGTGGGCCAGGCGTAATTATATTTTTACTATTCTTATATATCAGCATGCAGAATTATAAATAACGTTATATACTCAACTCTAAGGGAGACGAGTATAGTCTCATTGCGTACCTCAAAAGTTATAAAGCTCAAAAGTTATAAGGTTTATTATGTTTCAGCAGTAGTCTGATAGATAATAAATGTATACATTTATAATTATTGTGTACTTTATTAGTATCTTTAGCAGATATTTAAATTGGTTAATAATGGACCACTAAATAGTAGACAAATAATTTTTGTTATATCCAAAAAGTACATATTCACACATATGAAGTCAGAAATTAAAGTTAAAGATAATTTGGTATTCAGATTCTCACTTTGTTGGATGTCAAAGCAATTATAATTCACTATAGGTATATTCATATATGGTGGATACTATTACGAAGATTTTATAATTGTCTTCATGTAAAGATGCATCTTTTTTACTATCAGATGATGATTTGTAGGGTTTGATTTGATTTGCTATAAAAACGTTATCTTTTTTTAAAATATGGCCAAACAAACAAAATACACTTTTAACACAAGACTCTTCATTAAAAAAAAAAATTTAACATCTTCATTTGAGTAGGTGCCTTCATATATTCATTATAAGAGTTTTTTGAAAAAAATTTGTGAAGATAATTATTACTCTTTTTACTAGAATACTTGAATATAAACTACTTTTTGAATACATCTATTTTGGTGATTACAAATACCTGTCACAAATTATGAAAATAAATTTAAAAGATTACTTGAGTTTTTTTGTGACAATGTGTTAATGGTCTAATATTTTAAACTTTTTGTTAAATAAGAGAGTTCAAAGTGTTTAAGTGTCTTATGAGCAACTTAGCACAAATTCCACAAATGCATGCATATTTGATTAGTAAGAAGCAAATATGCAAAGTCTTTTTTGTGGATACTATTCATATGGATGTCATATCATTTTATGATATATTGTTTCCGTGGAAGTGTACATTTGGATGCTCATATAATTTAGACAAATTTATGATATAGATGTTTTTTCAGAAATAATATATTCATTTTCGATTTCATTCTGACTCGTGATCTCATAAAGTTTATTAAAGTTAGATCAGTTAAAAATAGGCATATAAGAAATCATTTTCGTATGTAATTTTTGAATTCTTTTCATCTAAATTTGATTTACGTCGTTGAGTATATTAGTATGGTAATCATAGTGGTTTTGTCACGACACTAATTTAAAAAAAGCTGCAGTAATTTCATAATTGATATATGAGACGGACCAAATTGTTAAAATAATAAAAAATAGCATTCAGATGCGCGTATAGAATTTATAAGCTGTGAATTAAATAAGTCATTATTACTTTTGATTTGGAATTAAATAAGAATAAAACTAAAAATACTATTTTATTTTTATTTTAGGATTTAATGGGTCTCACACTCAAATATAAATAATGACTTCAAAATTTTGATCCCCAACAGATTCAAGTCGTCTTTGTATTTCGTTGTCCATCGAAAGAGTTGTGATTTAGTCCTATTAGACATATAGAAGACTTTGATTAAAAAAAAAAAAACAAACTCTTTCGATCATACTCACACAAATTAAAATACACTTCAGCATTTAAATATTTATTTTTTAATAATTTAATATAAATGATATTAAAGTTTGAAGAATTCTAAGACTTTCCAGCCGTCGACGCCACATAATGGAGCATTCTTATGAAACATTATGGTTTACATCATATACCAAAGTGGTACCAGAAATAATAAAAAAATGAAAACAAAAATAAAAAAACAAATAAAAATAAATAAATAATTAATAAAAATTACTAAAATTTAAAAAAGATAAAAACTATTAATATAAAATTATAAAAAATAAATAAAAAATAATTAAAAATATTTTTTTTATAAAAATATTTGGTTATTTTTTTAAAATATTATAAATATTATAAAAAATTTATTCTTTTTAATAATTATAATATTAAATATCCTTCTTAATAATTAAATTTTTTTAAAAGCCCTTTAGATGACAATTATAAATCTAAATCGAGAATCTTCCGGATACTATTTTTTAAAGTTAAATCAACTAGAGAGATTTTATCTGTTCTTGATATTATCATAAAAATAAATAGAATGTCATTTATTAAAGTTCTAATCACGTTTTTCATGATGAATTATTAGAAATATTGATGTAACAGAAAATAATATTAAATTTATATGTTTCATACGTGTACAAATAAATAAGGTACAAAGTGCTCAAATAACAATCCTCAATAAAAATATATTGACGTACTTATCATTACTAATCAATATTGCTTTGTCAAGATTCAAGTAGTGCATATTATACATCCCAATCATTGAAAGTAGACAAAATTTTCTAATCAATGATCTTAGCTCTGTTTAAGAGTAGCAATATCACCAGATTGAGAAGAGGAGTTTGTGGGTCAAATTTTGTCACAACTACACAGGGAAGGCAACAAGTTTGCAGAAAGGATAGCAAAGGAGAGTGCCAAAGCATTTCCTAGATTTCACTCTTGATTTTCTGCCATTAATACTGCACTGAAGCTGAGAGTCTAACTTTAAACTAAAACCAATTTGGGTGACAGATATTATATACATGTCATATTTGGATTCAAGCCTTCCATATAAATCAATAAGAACATTAATTTAGGGGAAGACAAGCTGATACAACAAACAAAACTACATACAAATATTTTTCATGTCCTATGCATCCGTTCAAACTATAAACAAATAGTTAATTTTAACAGCAGCAGCAACCTCAAACCTTTTAAGCAGCCTTTTGGCATACAACAAAACTCGCTGGATCAATCGTAATGCTCTTCGTGCAATTATCAGTCTTATAAATCCCAACTAGTCTATCGGCCAATTCAAACATATTATTCCTGAGGCTGCAGGAAGAAAACACAATGTTTGGATTAGTCAAATGCATATCTGAGAATGATACTAGCACAGGTATGAACATATTCTAGAACTATCACTGCCAAACGTACCTAATGATCACGAACTGAGCATCCTTGGTCCTATCCTTTACATAATGCCCAACAATAGATACATTCTTGAAGTCTGCGAAATCATATAACAATACGGGATTCAGTACACCGCAAAACGACATAGGACTTGGAATCAAAAGAGATTTTGCTTTTATAAAAATTAGCATTTACCCAGGGCAGCATCAATTTCATCCATTACATAGAGGGGGGTGGGCTTGTAATGATGAAGGGCAAATACAAGTGCCAATGAGCTAAGAGTCTGCAAAATGGCGATAAAAAAATCTAGATCAACTTTAACAGGAAAAAGATTCGTATCCATGAACAATATTATGACAACTAACATGGAAATTAAACAAGTTATTATAATTTAATAAGAAAATTTTTTAATTGAAAATATTAATTACAGCTCACAAGCGAACGGTTCAAGTTCAACTGATTAGTTTGGCTTTTAGAACATTGTAATGAAGGTACTTTTGTTAATGATTACTAGGATTAAACCAATAGTCACCGAGAACATAGAATACTTGCTTAAACAAAATGATTTTTCTTTACATAAATTGAGGCCAAATAGAAAAGGAAAAGACAGCAAAAAGAGAGAGAACCTTTTCTCCACCCGATAGATTAGCAATATTTTTCCAGCTTTTCTTTGGCGGTCTAACACTGAACACAACACCTTCAGAAAAAGGATCCAAAGAATCCACCAGCTCAAGTTCTGCATCACCTCCTAGTGTAATCATCTGGTACATTTCCTTTAACTTTAAAGATATGGCATTAAATCCTTCCATAAACTCATCTAATCTGAAAGAACACATTCAGGTAATATTTTTGTCAAAGCAACACTCATCAATTAAATTAAACCAACCACCAAGTCCAATTAAGTCAGGTACCTAATCTACTTGGGCCATATTATATATAAATTAGATCATGGTAACAAAAAAAATATGCACACCTCTTCTTTCTCCACTCATCATATTGCTTCTTTATATCATCCCGCTCCTGGGTGACTGCATTAAGTTCTTCAACTCGCTCATTGTACAGTTGTACCTTCTTCCGGTACCTTACAGTCAAAAAGAAAATTCATTAGGAAACATCAAAATGAAAGATAACTAGGATAACAAATTTTAAAAACTTATACTCTGCAATTGAATCAAGATTTGGATTCATCTCCTTCAACTGTGCTTCAAGCAATCCAACCATTTCAAGGGCCTTTTTAAGGTCACAAGCCGCATTAAGATTATCATCAGCCAATGTAGCCTGTAGCTTTTCGGGATCTACTAAATCAACTTGGATTCTGCAACAATTGTACAATCTTATAAGAATGTCAAGATGAAAGATACCCAAATTCGAATAGCTAATGACTTACTGCTCAAGATGCTTGCTAATAGTAGTTTGCAACTCATCAAGTCTTTTCTTGTAACCCTTCCCCCTCATTTCCAATTCTTTGCATGCTTTCTTCATATCTTTTAGTTTGAAATCAGCATCAACCTAAAAATTATTTACTGCCATGAGAAAACTTCGAATATTAAGTAACCTTGAAAAGATACTAGAGGTACCTCAGATGCCCGCAATACATCCACCGCTTTTTTCATCTTTTCGTACTCTGCCTTTGCTTCATCCAAGACAACCTTATGTTTGTACATCAGCTGCATAGGGGAAAAAATCAAATACAACACAATAACAACCAAAACTTATATACATTTAGAAAAACATATATAAAAAGCACTACGATTTAATGGATATCACTGTCCACGCACAAGTTTTACATAATATAGTGCAAGACAAGAAAACAAACCTCTTCTATTTTCTTATAACTTTCTTGAGCACCAAATGCTTTCTGTTCAATTTCTTTAAACTTGGACTTCAACTTTTCTTTTTCTCCAGTAAGGCGTTCTACCTCCTTCTTTGACTCCTCAATTCCCTTAATCAACTTTTTCATCATCTTTTGTCCCGTCTCTATTTGTACCTTGTGGCGGTTAATCTCTGATTGGTTCTTATCGATATCCTGCCAATAGGAACCATTAGTAGACACAAAATCAAATCAACTGAACAGTTCTGGGTATACAAGTTGCTTACAGACTGAATTTTCTGGACCTTTGACTTCTGAGATTTTAGTTTCTCCCCACCAGCATTTTCTATATTTTTCTGTAGCTCTGCAGCCTGAAGAGAAAATTGAGCCAACCATGTTAAGTTAATTAAAGGCATAAGGTTTATTCAACATCCTAGGTAACCCTCACTTATAACGAAATCACCAACCTTTCTCTTTAGTTGTTTAGACCCATCAATAAGTCTGTTAACCTCCCTTTCTTCTGCAGAAATAATCTTCTTCAACTCTTCCAGTCTATCAAGCTCATCTTGCTGCGGATTTGATGCAGCCTCAAGGGAATCAAGTTGCTTTTCAATGTATTTATGTTGTGATGTCAAACTATCAACCTGCAGAATGATGGTAGAAAAGCATAAAACCTCAAGGCCCTACACCAACAACTCCAAGAAAAGTATCTTTTCAGATTCAGAACTATGGATTACCTCCTTCTGGCTTTTAGCCAACTCCATTTCCAAAGAACCAATAGCTTTTTCAGAGGCTTGATATCGTCTCACAGCATCTGCTATTCTTTCGCGAATGTCATTCAATTTATTAGCTAATCCAGATAACTCCTTTTCAGCATTTGCAACCGCTTCTGTAGACACACTGGTAGCTCGAATAGATGTCCCCATCTTCCCCCCACGGGGTTTACTTCCCCCACCACTCATTGTTCCTGATTTTTCAAAAAGTGCACCATCAAGAGTAACGACTCGTCGAAACTCATGGTTGCCACCGTATGCTATACGTGTTGCCTAAAATTTTCAAGAGGGAAAATACTTAAATGCTACCTTCACTGATATGAAAAAATGTTGATTATATTGTCCAAAGTTTCTATATTTTATTCGGCAAATTTGTATTACAGTAAGCCCTTATTAACATAAAAAGCCAAGTTTTCTGCTAGAGAAGTGTAATTGACCTGGTCTAGATCCTTAGCAACAACCGTATTTCTCAGGGCAGCAAAGAAAGCAAGCTTCATTCTTTCATCATGTACTTTTACTAAATCAAAAAGGCGCGGGACCCCCTCTGGGGTGCTAACTTTCTTTTTTAACATTGGAAGAAGGTCAACTTGCTTCTCCTGATTACATAAAGAAAAAAATTGTCAGTCATAATTATCAAATTAACTTCACTTCCATGTGCTATCAATATACCAAAATAATACACACATCATTCATAACAGTGTGTATACAGAACTCAACGTTAAGAAGCTGTCATGCTTTCAATCCCTTACGTGGTGTAAGCGCATGGCCATTAGATTCTTCAAAACACATAAAAGGCTTTCAACTACATTAAAACCTCCAAAGATGAAGTTGGACTACACAAAAATCACACGCTATCTAATTGAAGTACATAAATGGCTATAGTACAATGGCTTTTGCCAAAAACAGGAATGGTTTAATAATAAGTTCCAGTTGAACCAGTTCAGAATCCAAAGAACAAGATGACTGAATACGTCAATCAAATGTCTCCTTCAACAACGGAATCTTCACACTTAAAACAAAGTACTTGAAATATTAATTTTAGTATTTAATGGAGATGCTAATATATAATCAGCAGAAACTCTTAAAGGAACTAGAAGCTGAGACTGGAAATGTACAAACCTAAAACCAGCATCTAGGCAATGAGTCCACTCAAGTTTATACAAATCCAAGGGAGGCTATGGTAAAACAAATCTATTCATGCTATCCTAAACATTAAGAATGATCATTCAAAGACGTAATGATAGTTAAAAATTACCAATATCATGAACGTAGCAACACCAAGATTCTCTCGACGAAGCAGCTCAACACATGCTTGAGCTGCATTTGTTGTTTCCACTACAATATAATCAAGACCAGCACACGCTGTTGATACTGCAATATCATACTTTGCTGCAATCATGGAAGACAAAGAAGTAAAAATATTGGCATACTGGGCATACAAACAAAACATAGAGTGGTATCGAAATCACCATTCACCAGATTGCAGGGTAGAAAAAAGAAAATAAAATTTCATGATCAAGTATCATTCTAATAATAAACCACAGTATCAACATATAGAAAAATGGAACAATGTAAACTAACAAAAATAAACTTAGAATAGGGTAACTATGCTATTAACTTTCTTGCCAACTCCTTGGCCATGGATCAAGGCTTACGCCGAAGGCCATCTAACAATAGGATATAATGCTGAAAATAGTGCTTCTGTGAATTGATGTCATACTGGGAGAAATCATGAGATGGATTTTAGGTCTGATGTTGATTCTTTTTCTGCTCTATACCTTAAGGTCAAATATTGAATACAGCAAATACATAGATGCAGTAAGGAGAGGATTAACTGGATAAAATGGTTTTATATAGGCATTAGAGGAGCAAGTTTGGCCCCTGTTGAATCTTACACTAACAGTCAATATCAGAACATAAAGCTACATCACTTTTTAAAGTGATCATATAACTTTTAAACACTTAACAGTTTATAATCCTGACTATCCATGTATGGTTATGCAGTCCAGATTATGATTAATTATGTATGGATGAGTTTAGGAGAACAGAATTCACCTCTTCCATGAGTGACACTATCAAGTAAGAACCAAATGATCAGTTGGATGAAGATAAAGTCTAGTTTCTAACCAGTGGTTTAGCATTTCCACAATACTAATGCCTCAAACAAGAAGCATAATCATTGAGTTTTGATTACATAAAAAGATATATCTTTTCTTGAAAAACTCATAAAATAACTACAAAATTTAAAACATGAAATTAAATACAAGCAGTATCATCCAAAACAGGTTTCCAACAGTTAAACATAAAAAAAATGCATATTTGGAAAACTCATGAAGCTTAAAAACAGCTTTATAAAAACCTCACCATCAATAGCCCCTAAATCACCCATGCGTCCATATATTCCCTCTATTTTCTTGGTTTCCTTAGCTTTCAAGATTTCCTTTAGAACTGATCCCTGACTTTTCTCAGAATCCATTACAGACTTCAGCTCTGCAACCTTTTGTCTGGCAGCTTGCTCTAGAGGTATCAACGCATCTTGTTCTTTAATACATTCCTGGGAGAAGACCACTCCGATAAATGCATGCTTAGGGGTAACATTTTCAAAGAGCAAGAATAATAAATAAAGATAAAAGATCCTCACTTCTTCCACTTGGTGTGCTTCCACTGCGTCACGCTTTCTCTTTTCTATATCACCCATAATTTGAGAAATGCTGGCAGTTTTTGATTCAATTGTTTCTGATATGATTTTCATCTGACTTTGAGCTTCCTTAAAAGCTTTATGAGAAGCTTCATGCTGAAAAAATATTCAAAATAACTTTCATCCTAAATTCTATTAGAGGAAGATTTGAACAGTTCTAGTTTTGCCAACATGAGTATGGCAGCAGGTAACAAAGCACAAAAAAAAAAAAAAACATAACTGCCTCCTATTATGAAAAAATATACTGATATGATTATATTGTTGTGTCACAAGAGACACGACATTAATCCTATTTATAAAAAAAGAGAAATCCTAACCAAATAAAGAAATAATATTAGAATAATAGTATATATAAAAAACTAACCCTAGTAGATATCCATTGATATTCTAAGACATAATGGAGATAAACTAAAGTATTTTCTTCATTTCTGTGAACAATGAAATATGTCATTCTTACCTTTTCATTTAGAAGCTTAGTCTCAGTAGATGCAACATCAAGTTTCCCCTTGTGCTCGATCAAATCTTTTTCCCATGGTTCAAGCTCGGCACGAATTTTAGCAAGCTCAGAGCGGAACTTCTCAGTTTCAACTGTTTATCAATAAGAAACAATCAATTTAAAAGTCGAACCAAAGGGAAAATAGATGCTAGTATTCTAGTAACTAGGTCAAGGCCCACAAATATGCACATAGAATATCAGCTCCTTTGAAGAAGCAAACAAGGTTACACCTTTGGAGCAATCAATTATCTCTTCTAAGATCTTCTCCTCATCAAGCAACAATTGTTGCAGTTTTGGGATATTGTCCTCAAGTTTTGGTATCAGATCCATTGAGTTCTCACCCTCCTTTACAAGGGAGTCATGTTTTGAAGAATCCTGAAATAAGAATGAATGGATGAGGTGTATTATTTAGGAATACTTTCAGCTAACATATAGTTATAAAGTACAAACTATGGCGAATTCCCCTCACTTTTTCAACTTTATCCTCCAGCTTCTTTATTTTCTGGCTCACATGCTTGAAATCTTCCTGAAACTTGACATCTTGTCTCTCAAATTCTTTGAACTCCTCCTTGCACTTCCTCATATCACTATCTAGCTCCTGCACAATGGAAATCAAGAAACATTTTACTAGGTTACTGCATGATGAGCTATACATTGAGCATAAAATGCCCTTAAAGCAAACAGATATCAACTCCTAGACCCATGTCCTGCAAACCTCTTGTCTTTTTAAATGCTTGTTGTGCTTGGCTTCTATCTCCTCCAAAGTTTGTTTGCTCTCTTGGATTTTATCCCTAGAGTAAGATATCACCAAGTTCTTCATGAGACAGGCATAACAATGCATTGGCTGTGACAAAATTACCAATTTAGATCAAAATTTACCTTTCTGCCTTGAGACTTTCTTCTAGGCTAGAAATTATCTCATGTTTCTCATCCATTTTTGCACCAGTATCATCAAGGGCCAACTTTGTAGCTTTCTCTTGCCATTTCAGCAAAGATAACTCCTTCAGCATGTATGCTTCAGCTTCATTTTTCACATCCTGTTACAAAGGAACTCTTAGGTGTCTGTCAAATGTAAAATGTTGCCCCAAAAAGATTAAATTAAAAAAAAACCACAAATATACATGCCTCCAAGCCATCTCTTTCTTTCTCAGAAAGCTTAACCATTTGAACCACTCCAGATCGTTTCTCGTTCAGAGTTTCTAATCTTTATCAACAACCAAAGATTGCAGAAATTAGGAATTCCATGTTAAACTTGAAACTTAATTAGTTTTCAAAATCACCAAAAAAATATGAAGTTATCCTACAGACAGAAGTAGTACACAGAAAGAACTGTTACTTGTTACAATAAATGAACCATTATGTTTAATTATAGCTAATCAAAGGAAATTCAATCAGGCAAAAAGAACAACAAATATAGATATTTAAAAAGAAAAATGCGTTCTTAATCTTTTTGTATTGAAATGGATAAAAGGTGCTCACTGTTTATACGACTCATCAATCTTTTCAACATATTTGTTTGTTCCAATGATGTCTTCCAGATATTCTAAAAAACCTTCATCGTGAGGTCCTTGAGCTTTTGGTTTCATAAGTGATATCTGCTCAACTTCACCCTAAAAGAAACAGATCAAATATGAAGACGTATAAGACCTCATAAAAAAAAAACATAAAATCATAAAAAACATCATGCAACAGATGCAAACCTGAAGGATTAGAAATCTATTATTGTCAAGGTCAACACCTTTTCCTTTAAGCTTCTTGGTAACTTCAGTGAAGTTACTGGTCCTGTCATTAATATAATACTTCGAGGAGTTATCACGGAAAGCAACCCTGGTAATCACAAAATCACTTCCAGGAACAGCCTCATACGTTCCATCATCCTGCAAGTTGCAACAAGTGATAACTAGTTCTATTTTAAGCAAAGACAGGATGGATGTGATGAAAAAGAGACGAAAAAAAGGGGAAAAAAAAAAGAAAACACGCACACACAGAGCACTCTGAAAAGTAGCCAGTCAGTGTATCATGATGGTAAACTGAAAATTAGCTCTAGAGCATACCGCAAGGAACCATTCAAAAATAAGAAATATGAGAACCAAATTAAGCAAGAAAAAGTACAGGACTATTGTGTATCAGTTAGTATCTCAGCCTTTGGAAACAGAACCAGCACCAGAATTCAATTGGCAATTTTTTCCAACTTCTGCACAAATCACTATTTGAGACTAAAAATTATATTGAAAAATAACTCAAAAGGATTTTACTAAGCGTATTAAAATGAATTGAAATTCAATTTCCATTCTACTATCCATGCCAACATGATATGGTGTGCATATTGAAATCCAAACACACTAATCTTCTGAGTGAGAGGGCTTACTTTAGCTTAAATTGTAGTGGGGAAAAAATCCCCTCAAAAACTCCAGCAATAATATATTTTTTTATCATTCATTGTTTTAAACACAAGATAAACTAATCCAATGACTAACTTAGCATATTAAATATAATAAATATGAATATAAATATATCTAGCATAAGAGAATTTTACCAAATCAACAATCTCCTGGAAATGAACAGAAACCCCTGCACTGTCCAAATTCTGGTGATTGGTTGAATTATGAATAAGCTCAGATACTTTGTTCAAACGCATCTGCAAGCACAACGACCAAGACAAAATAATAATAAAATTTAAAAAAAAAAAACAAAGGACAAAAGAAGGAAATTGAGTTAATCAGCACAAACAAAAACACTCGGGAAAACAATCCAGAAATATCACCTGCTTCGCTCGCTTCCCAAAGACGAACAGCATTGCGTCAATGACGTTGCTCTTCCCGCTCCCGTTGGGTCCAACCACCGCCGTGAAGCTCTTAGCTCCAAAACAAACCGTTTAGCAGAGTAGCACACTCAATTTTCAGAGCAACCGAAGTAACTAAAATCAAAAGCAAGGGGAAAAAGAAAAGGAAAAACCCTAACCTTGTGGAAAGGACCAACGCGTTGTTCTCCAGCGTAGGACTTGAAGTTCCGCATCACCATTTCCTTGATGAAGAGCCTCGGCCGAATCGACCCTCCCGCCGCCGGTGACTCGTCGTGCTGCTCCATTATGCTCAGTCCGAGTCAACTCGGAAGCGCTTTCCGAGTTCTTGATCTCCGAAATTGTCTGAAAATGAAAAAGATTTTGGAGCCTCTGGCTATTTGGGATTTTCAAAATTTGTTGGCAGAATTGGCGCGGAAATGAATGTTGTTGGGCTATTCAAATTTTTAATGGGCCTTATTGATGGGCCTTTTGATGATTAGCCTTGTCCACCATCCCAAAGAAAAAGTTAAAACGCATTGTAAGTAACCAACTTGGTTGGTCAAGTGGTTAGCTCACTCGTTTGTTTAAGTAAGTGTTGGGATTCGAATCCCGCCTTCTGACCACAACCAACTTTTGGTTTAGACGTATCCTTAGACAAATAGTTGATTTGACATCTAAATTTTAATATTTATAATATTTTTGTAGGTGAAAACTAAAGTATAGTTAATTTCACGTAAAGTTAATAATCGAGAGCAGTTAAATTTAAAAATTTTATATTTTTTATTTTAAATTAAAAAAATTAAAATACAAATATTAAATTTTAGATATTTTTCATTATATAAACTTTGACATTATGTCCAAACTTCTAAAGTGTACTTCAAACTTCAAAGTTTCAACCCTTGATTACATTAGAAATAAGTTCGAATTATTCAACAATATTTCATAGATTGAATAATTATAACTAATATTATTATTTATTAATAATTGATTAATTTTACTATTTTTATATACAAATTTATTTGAAGAATAACTAAAAAGTCTAAAAATATTCCGATTAAAAGCTATAACTCAGGACATAGGGTTGTAATTTGTCAAAAAAATGAATTAACTTGTTTGGCTAACAATTTCCAACAAGAAAAAAAAAATACAAAGCACTAGAGAAGTTCCGTAAACAACCTACATCAACATTCAACACCATATTAACCTCTCTTTGAAAAGCAGAAAAAAGTGATAGTATATTTGGATGGAGTATTTAACAAAGAAACTGTATTTTTTTTTTAGACTCTCTTAAATTTTTAAGGACAACATATTGTGTTTGGATATTAATTTAAAGCATCTTAAATTTCAATAATTTGTTTAAAAAAAAATAATTACTGAAAATAGAATATTTCAAATTTCACCTATAAATAATAAAAATTTTCAATATTTTCCTCAATCTATCAGTCTTCAAAATATGTTCATATATATTAGAAAGTAAATGATAAATAGGTTTCTAACTTCTTATCTCGAAGATAAATAAATCATCTATTAATAAAAAATACAAAAATATCAATCACTTTTTAAAATATGAGATATCTAAATTTTTTAAAGAGATCGATTTGTTTTTATATATTTTAAGCAGAAGGACTTAAATATCTCATATTTTAAAAAGTCATTGATCTTTTTTATAATTTTAATTAGTCAGAGAACTATGTATTTTCGAATTAAAATATTAGAAATTGATTTATTTTTAATTAATATTTAAAATTAATAAACAAAATATTTTTTAAAAAATAATTATAACATTCAATTTTTTAATTTATTAAAATTTTCTAAAACTTAACAACAATGAGTAGCATGCAAATAAAGGAGCCCACAGATAAAGGCACATCCTCAATTAATACACCGACCCTAATACACCAACACATTATATAAAATAATACATGAGAGCCATAGAAGTATAGAACCAAGAAAAGCAAATGGCATCATCTATTTAGTTAGACCATAAAGAAGGAAACAGAAGTAAATAAATTAAAATTATTGCATCATATTTTTTAAAAATAAAAACTAATAAAAAAATCTGACGATCTAATTATCTTGGAATCAAGATAATTAAACACATACACATAAAATTACAAATCCAATATTAAATATTCATTTCTTATTTTTAACGATTTTTTTTTCAGAATTATTGTTTACAAGGTTTTCAATTTTTAATTTCTCTCTGTTTAATTAACTAATTAATCAAGGGCATTTTGGTCCTCCTTCCTTGGTCTTCCAGTTGTTGTAGCAGGGGCAGACAGCTTTGTTCCCATAATACCCCGGGGGAACACAGAGGCACTTGTTACAGCACTTCTGACAAAAAAACATGCACGGCTTGTGGTATTGGGTCCTACTGCACCTTGTTGAACATTTTGATGGGCATTCTGGTCATATCACATATTTCAACACAGGTTAACTAAATGCTTCTTGCCAACAAGTATTCTTAGTAACTCTTATTAAGGTCATTCGATATATAAAAAAAATTAAAGATTTTATAATAATAGTTGTATTAAAAATTTGAATCAACTTTAAATTTGTTAATATTGCAATAAGATTTTTTATGTTAATAAATTTAAGAATCGTTTTTCATGTAATTATTGGCTGAATTTGTTAAGGTAATTGTTAAGGTGTTTAAAATAAAAATATCTCTTTTAAAAATTCAAAATTTTAAAAGATTAATAATATATAAACGTCTTTTAAGCTAGTATTCGTTGTGAGACATTGAGACAGAGATTGAGAGACTGGATTTTAGTATTATATTTGTTGGTTTAGAAACTGTTATTAAAGTTTTTGTCTCTGTTCCTAAAATTTTAGTATTTTAGTAGGCTAAAATTTTTAGAGATAGAAACTAAAACTTTAATAACATTTTATACCTAAAATACCTTCATTTTAATTAATTAATTTCAATTTTACCTTTTGTACAGATTAAATTAGAATTTTTTTTTATTCTTATTTCAATCTTTGTCTCTATCTCTCAATCTCAATCTTTTCGTCAATACCTCTCCACCAAACACTACCATTCATAAACTCAAAAGATGCAACTTTAACGGCAAACTAGACGGTAATCAGTCCAATAATATTTTTATAAAAGAGATAATGTAAACAAATTTTTTTTTGTTGGCTATGATATTTCATAATCTGATAGATTAAAAATTAATTATTATAAATTAAAATTTTATTTAAGAATTTGTTGTTGACTAATAAATTATTGTAAGCACAAATAAAATTCGAACTTTAAATATATGTTTAAGTGGATAAATGAATTGACTACTTAACCAACTCAAATTAATTATGTAAATAAATTATTTAAAAATATTTTTGAATAAATTTTGATTCTTTTTTTTACAAAAAATAACATTTCATTAAAAAAACGGTCATAAGTTATAGATAACAAAAAGAAATGGATCTCAATCAAAAAACAAATAGATATTCTATGCGTTAAGCATTAATGATGTAATTAATAAAACAAAGAAAAACATTACTTACGGTAGCTCTTGAGACTGCCAGGTCCATATTTCCTCTGAGAAAAACCACATTTGAGAAGCAGATCGAAGTCAGAAATCATTTGGCATTATTAATTATTAATTATATTCAAAATAGTTGAAAGGGAGAAAAAGAAAAAAAAAATATTGGGTACATGTTATTTGCTCTGTTTATTTATTTATTTTGATATATTTTTCTCGACATACATTATGATGTGTTGAGACATTTTTCTTAAAAGAAAAAAAATGCATCTCATTTGGTTGCGTAAAAAATACACACTGTTTATTGATTATCTATTAGGAGTAAAAATAAGTCTATAATCCAATTAAAAAATACTCATTAAAAAGTAGAATTTACTATAAATAAGATAATAATAATAGAGTCAGGAGGCATTCAATTAGTAATGAATATATTCCTTTTTAAAAAGATTTTAATGAAATTATCTATCTTTCTTGATTTTTCCTAATTTTTTTCTAGTTAATTAACTTTCTTCTATTATACTTTTTTTCTCCTTACACTCTCGTCTATAATTTTCAATTCCAAACAAGAGAAAAGGAACCATTTTTGTGTTTCTATTCCTCAAAACACAAACATTGCCTTAGGTAGATATAAAAAGAATAAAAATAAAATTAAAATTAAATTAAAATGTATGTATCATGACAAACTAGTTACTCTTTTTTTATTTTTTCGGTTTGCACCAAAATACCTGTCATGTGAAATAACTAGTTACTCTTTTTTTTCTAGTTCCTCAAAGTCTAATAACTAATTCTTTAAGTAGTATTGTTGAGATATAGAGTGAACGGTGAAACTCAAGTGTAGTTAACTTCATGTGAAATTGATAGTTTTGAGTCGTTAATAATTTGATAGATTTGACTAAATTATCATCTAACGACTTTAAACTATCAACTTCACATTAATTTAACTGCATCTGAATTTTTACCTAAATAAACAACATCTTCATATAAATAAGTTTCATTCTCATCTTCCAAAAAATAAACACAGACTCTCATTCTTCTGTACCAACTTGTATTAGTAGCTACCCCTGTCTTAATTCTTGGGTTTTTGACCACCCCACCAAGAGAGATAGAAACAATGCATGTGTGGAAGAGAGAGAAGAGACATTTGGTTATACATTACATACCTGGTCATTGTAATGGTGTCCTCCATGCCCATGAGATGCCATAACCTTAAAAATCAAACAAGAACATGTTAGAGAGAATCCATTGTGTTTTCTACTTTCAATCAAAAGACTACCATAATAATTCACAACTAGTTACCACAGTTTGAAGCATGGAAATGGCAATGAGGGCCAAGATCAAAACAGCAAGGAACTTAGACTTGGCCATTGTTACCCCCTCTCTTAGATCTCCCCTACACTTAGCCAAATTTTGCTTATATTATAAATGAAAGAACCAAAAGGCACTATAAAGAGATAGAGAGAGAGGGGGCAGTGATGAGTTATTATGATGGTGGTATATATGACATAAAGAGAGTGTGGGGGCTTTTATAGAACTTTAGGTGGGGGTATCATTCCATATTATTAGGTGCCAGATTTATTTCTGGCTCATCCAAACATTAAAAAAAAAAAATACAACTCATCCATCACACTTTTTATGCAAAATCACACTAAGTTCGTGTGACAAATTTGTTAATTTGAGTTATAGGAATATTTACTGAATTGATTCAATTTTTTATGCCCAATTGGAAAAGGAAAAAAATCATACCAAATGTAGTTTGTTGTACAAATACACAAACTGTGTGTCTAGTAACCATTCTCTTTACTTGGTGATCAGAAGTCAAAGTTCAAGTTGTGTTCACATTCTCTTTTTGAATTGGGTCATAAAGCATATCAGATCATCAGCAATTTCAATTTATTTTGATTGAGTGTGAATATTGTAGAATATGTCAATGATACCAAGAATTGAACATACGAGACATGTGCATGCATTAATGCTTCACAAGACGGTGACGCAAAGCATATTTAAAAGATGCCATCGCACGGTCCGTAATACGGATTATTATCCAAACCTATTCTTCAATATATTAATAATAAGCGACTAACAAATTAAATATGGCCAAAATGGCTAATTAGTAACTAATTATGAGTATGCTAGTGAATTGATTCTTTTATTCAATATTAACTAAGATAAATATTAAATAGTCATCAGAATTTATTATTTTTAGTTATCAGTTAATGATCAATAATATTTAAAATTATAAGATAAAATATGTTGTTGAATTACTAGACTAAAAAAAATAAACTAAAAATATTTAATTTAATTGATGGCTAAATGCTAATTAAAAATAATAAATTCTGATAGCTTTCTAATATTTTTCATTAACCAATTTTGTTAAAAATATTTTATTTATCGTAAATTTTATATTCTAAATAAAAAATGTTAAATTTTAAATTATAAATTTTAAAATAAAAATAACTAATATCAAATTATTGACTAATTAAAAATCGGTTTCTTATATTTTTTATTAATTATATTGCTGTTATTGAGAATTACCTAGTTACTGGATGCGTTTTGGATTATATATAATATTATAATATGTAATATATAATATATTCATGTAATGAAACTACAACAAAAATGCTATTTAGCGGCGGTTCCTGGAGCCGTTTGCGACAGTTTTGAATCGCCGTAAAATATTTCGCGGCAGTTTCGTGAAACGCCGGAAGATAGGGCGCGGTAAAACGGATAGCGACGGTTTTAGTCCACCGCTGGAGTAACCGCCGCAAAATGCAATTTGGGTTTGGCGGCGGTTATTAACAAAATTGCAATTGTCCAATTTGCAGCGGTTACAAACCGCCGCTAAATGTCGAACAGGAAAAAAACATATTATAGTTTTGCGGCGGTTTCAAAACCGTAACCAAATTCAAATTTTCCATTAAAATTTTAGATTTTCTATTATTTTGTCTATTTGACAAATAATATTTTTTAAACTTTAATTTTTTTTACGTTTTAACTAATTAAAACAAATTGCAACCAAGTAAAACAGCTCAATTAACATAACAAACCAAATTAAACGAATGCAAACATAACATATATAACAAAATTATCGTAACATCATCCAAAATAAATTAAGAATGCTCAAGTCGAATAAAATAAGCATAACGTACTAAACCTACTTAAACGTAAAAGTATCCAAGACCATTAATTGAAATTCAAATTTTTGTTGCGGATCGTGATTGCTAGATGAAGATGGCCATGCGCATGACGAGTCCGGTGTACCGCCCACAAAAGCCAGCTCTTCAGCAATCTCAACTGGCAAATTGCCTCCTAACTGTTGGACTACATATCCCAAGACCTTATGTATTGACTGTCTCTTTGCCCGCTCTTCTTCTAGCTTAGCCGTCAATTCTGCAATTATCCTCTTATCCTCTGTATTGGACTCTGCATTGGACTCGTTTTCCACAACACTTATATGGATTAGGATAATTATTTATTGATTACTATATTAAAAAAAGGAAAATTAGAATTAAAATTAACAAAAAGGGGGCTAATAATAATAAAAGCCGAACCTACGAGTTATAGAAAGGTAGCTTTGTTGAAATGAAGAAGCAGCAGAAAGAAAGTACTCATGACTCACTCATAACCAAAGGTAGCTTTGTTGAAATTAAGAAGTGTCAAGTATGATCAGTCTGCACGGTGAGGTCCTCCACACTCAGATCATGGTATAGACCATACACAAATTCACAAACATTGAATAAATTGATGCAGTTAATTTCTGTTTTGCATCACTGGATTCTATACAAGCACAGTGATATTTTACTATATATATAACTATATACAAAAATAGGTGAAATCATATGATCAATCCACTTTATAGGATCAGTTTTATTGTTCAAAGAAATAGGAACTAGAATTAGATATGTTGTCCCGTTAGGGTATTTCATGAACAAGATGAACAATGATGGTATCACAATCTCGCCATACCATATGCAACCACACATAATCGCCCTACAAAGCATGGCAGTCAATAATACAAAGGGTCCCAATAATTAAAGATTTTGCAAAGAAATAGACAACCTGACATGGAATATCAATAAAAATTGCTAACTAACAATATTAAAAAAAAGTCCACAAACTGTGTGTAAATTCTGGTGCAAAAAAATTACTAACTGAATATGGACCGGCATCTACTTCAAATTTTGACTTTTTGCTTAATTTTTTTTCATTATATTTAATATCCATTTTAAAATAGTTCATAACAGTTTAAATGAAAAGCACAACAAATCACCATTTTTAAAATATATATATATATATATATATACTAATAAAAAAATAGAGGAAACTTTCTCACACAAAGGAGCCAACTTTCACAATTTGGGTTTCGGAAAGACCTTTGTTAAAAAAGTTAGACCCTTTTGTTTTCCTTCAGAAAGCTAAAACCCTTTTCTCATGAATATAGAGTGAAGAAGAAGATGAAAATGACGAAGAAGAAGCTTACCTAATAAACGAGCTCCAACCACGCAAACAACGAAACAAGGTTTCTCATTAATCTTCTTTCATAATAATGCAGACATCTAGCTGGAAGAATGAAAAAAAAAGGGAAAAATAATTTTAAAAAGGAACAAAAAATGAACCACCAGTATTTATTATATCAAAAACAAAAGAATTAATTATATGAAGATGTGTTGAACATCCCACTCATTTGAGTGTTAGTATTTAATAAGCACGAAAGTGTTGGCTCACTTGTGGAAAGACAATCTTATGTTTAACCAGCAACGAAAAAAAGTCTCGAAGAGAAAGGGAACTGAACTCACGTAACTGGTTTGAAATGGAGAAGTCTCTCACCTGCTGAGAATGACGTGCAACTGATGGGAGAGTTTCAGATATATAGAAATTTTGGGGTGTATGGATAAAACAGAAAACGAGGAGAAATAGGATGAGATCACAACAACATTTGACAATCAAATTTAACGTTAATCAATTCAAATAGTTTGTTAGAATATTTTCAAATCATTTTTAAATTTCTGTTATGCAATGTACCTGTTCCTTTATTGTTGCACCAAATCTGTTATTAAGTTACCATATTAACTTAAACAAGTTAACTATTGTATCTTTAAAAAAGTAAAATGAACCACCTGCATAATTTAAATAGATTTAAACGGTTAGGATAATATAAAAATAGAGAATATTGGTTTAATTTCAAAAGTTTGTTGAAATAATCAGTTATAAAAATATGTGATTCTCAAATGTTATAAACATGCTTATTCAATTAAATAAATTTCACTGATGAGTAATACAATCAATTTACACAAGTTCAGCACAAATTATTTCTGAAGCCAAATTCACCTATCTGGTTCTCCTCTATTTGGGTTTCTCTGTAAATATTTTTATATATGCTACTTTGAACTGTTTCACATTAAATTGTTTTCATTTCTCACGATGAACCTCGGTTTCTATTTTTCAGTTTGTTGAAGTCCTTAATTTTCACACTAAAAGCCAATTATATGGACCTTCAACTAGGTAAGTAACATTATTTTTCTGTGTCTCATGTATGTTCTATTTGAAACCTTTTTTTATACTTTTCCTAAACTCAGTCTAAATCAAAACAAACGCCCCTTCAAAAAATAGATCTTTAACCGAAAAAAGTATATCAATAACAAAACCTGTTCACAATAGCATATAAAAATTAACAAAATTCACAAAGTCTAATACAATTCATGATCAGTACCTTAACCCAGCAGCTCATATAATATTATCAACAATAAATTAAGAGAACAAATCAAGCAAAACGTCAATATAAAAAAGGCAATATCAGTAGAATTAATTCAATATGAACAGACTGAATTGAAATAAAAATTCAAAACATTAATATCTCAAAATTCAACAGAATCATCAATAATACATCATATGCATGTTCATAATAAATTTGAAATTTCAGAGGGATAGAGTCAGAAAAATAGAATCAGGGAGTGTTAGAGACTGATATTTGAGACCTGAGAGGGTTGAAGGCTTGAAGCAGAGAAGAAGAGACTTGAAACTTGAGATCTGAGACCTGCGATGGTTGAAGCAGAGACTAGAGACTTGAGACGCGACAAAAGGTAGCCGCTTCGACTACGAGACTCCACGCGAAAAAGAGAAGCCACGACAGAGAAGCAATGACGGTGGGACACGGTGCAGAGCAAAGAAGCAGAAACGACGCCAGCGAGGAGGGGAGAAGGAGAAACGACGAGGAGGAGAGAAGCGACGAGGACCCACAACAAGGATCCGAGAAGCGGCGACGACCCACAGCAAGGAGCAGCGAAGCGGCAATGACCCACGATGAGGAGTAGCGAAGCGTCGCGACCCACGACGACAAAGCGAGCTCGGGAGTGTGGGAGCTGCAGAGCAGTGGGGGCTGCAGTGGTTGCGCGGGGCGATGGCTGCAGAAGGGGTTAAGAGAGGGCGGTGGCTACTAGGTTTTGTTTCTTTGTCATTTCAATTTTCAGAATATAGGGGACATGAGTTGGGGCTTGGGAGGAGTGTGGGGCTTGCGGGTAGTCCATTAGGTTTATTGTTTTTTTTTCCTTAATAAAAATTAAAACATTACCGTGTTGGAGGATTATTCAAACCGAACAAACCAAAATTAATGATAGAAATTAATTTTAAAATTTTATATAATTAATAAAATATCGGTGTAAGTAATGTACATAATTAGCAATCGTTATTATGTTATGCCCTTAAATAAGTAATAATTATAAATTACTGATATTTATTATACTATAAATCGCTATTATTATACTTATAATACCTATACATATATTAAAATCATAATTGCGTATAATAGCCATAATTTATAATAGCTATAGATATTTATATATTAATATCCGTATAAATATTTATAAATAATATCTTTATTACTGAACATAACATTATTCTTATCATAATTTATTATATAATGTTTATTATAAATATTATAACTATTAGTATCCTTATTAATATAATTATAAATATTATATTAATTATAATTTATTACAATAATTACTTATAATTTATAACTACTAAAATATCCGTATATTAATTTACAACCTATAACATTATTATATTATAAGGATATTTTAATATTAATAGTATTATTTGTTATAAAATTATGTTATTAATTATTATATGGTATAATAATTTTTGCAAGTTATAAAAATCTAGTAAATATTGTCTTTGGTCAATTTTTTTGTTGCTGAAATCAATTCTATCACAATATATAAAAGAATTTAGTGTGTGTTTGGATTTCAATTTGCAAACGTGAGTTTGTATAAAATTGATTTTGATAAAGAGTAAGTTTGGGTTAACATGATTCATGTTTGGCAATATTTGGGATCAAAATTGATTATAGTAAAATAATTGTTGTTTGGATTATACTAATCAAAATTACTTTTAGATGAAAAATTACTAAAAGAAACATCAATTTAAATTATTTTTTTATATACATGCAAAAATAGAACCTCACAAAAATAATATAAAAAATATTTATTATATAAATAAATAAATACATTAAAAAAATATGAAAGAGTGTACTATACATTTTATAATGTTAAACAAAAAAATATTTTAAAATTTTTCTAGTATTACCGGTACTCTTTAATTTAGAATTATTTTAAACTATAAATTTTCGTTATTTATGCCTCTATTGTTACTTATAATTAATTTTTTTATTTATTTTGTCCTTTTTTATAGGATCATAGTATATATTAGGGCAAAACACCAAAATAAACCAATGGGAGAATTTTATTACCCAAATCAGCCAAAACCAAAATTTTTTCAGCAATCCACCAACGAGCAAATACATATAATTCGAATCAACTCGATTCGAATTGCAAATGCAAGTAATTCAAAACAACTTGTTTCGATTTAGCCACCATTAATTCGAATCTACTTGATTCGAATTACATGCTTTTTATTTCAATGGTAATTCGAAACAAGTTGTTTCGAATTACTTGCATTTGCAATTCGAATCGAGTTGATTCGAATTATATATATTTGCTCGTTGGTGGATTGCTGGAAAAATTTTGGTTTTGACTGATTTGGGTAATAAAATTCTCCCATTGATTTATTTTAGTGTTTTGCCCTATATATTATACAAATTTTTTTATAATAAACCTAGTAGATAATAATTACAATTACAAATTTTACAAAGTCAAAATAACAAATAAAAAATTAAAATAAAACAAAGATAGAGTACATCAAAGAATAGAAAAAAATCATACAAATATAAAATAATAAAAATTTTATAAACCAACAACATATATCATATAAACAAAAAATACAACAAAAAACTACATGAAATTCATATGAATAAAATAAATAAAAAAACGAATGTAGAAAAAGTGTTACGAGTAACTTGTAGAAAAAGTGTTACGAGTAACTTGTAAAAAAAGTGTTACGAGTTTAAGTAACAATGATTTAAACATATGTAGTTTCAGATAGTGGTCGTTACTTAACTAGATTATACGCATTTTGCGGCGATTTAAACGAAACTGCCGTAAAATCCCTAACAAGAAGTCACCGGCGGATATATCGCGGTGGCTTTCGAAAAGACGCCACGAAATACAAACCTGACGGCAATATAGCGGCGGTTTGCAAAAAACCGCCGCTAAATGTCGGCCTGTTAGCAACCCTAACACCTAACCGCCGCTATATGCGCCGCAGTTTGTCTTTTTACAGCAGTTTAACAAAACTGCCGCAAAATTTCCGCCACTATCTACCGAATTTATTGTAGTTAGTGCTATAATCTTGTCTTGAAATATAATTAATATTACAACTGCTAAGTAATAAAATATGATTATGTTACCAAAAATACTATGTATATATTTTATAATATTAAAAACCAATCACTAAATTATTTAATGTATTTGTGGATATATATATATATATATATATATATATACACACGAAATTATTATTACATGCTTATAAAATATTTAGGTGAGACATAGTGCATGAAATAAAGACATTTTAAGATATCAAAATGTTCGAACTAAAAGTAAAATTCACTCTTAAATAGCGGATAACAATGATCACACAGTATTCTTAAAATTTTACAATATAACATTCTAATAAAAATTATGATTAAAATTATATTACTCCTATATCGATCCATTAAATCCAAACTAACACTTAAATTAAAGTTGTTATTAGAAGATTTATCTAATAATCTAGCATAATAAAGAGATATACTCATTTGTCATTTCATCCTTAATTAAAATTTATTATTATCCACTACTAAAAATAAGTATTTTTCGAACAAACTTTAAGATAAAATTGAGATAAATTTTGAATAATATTAGAAACAACATTTTTATTTTGGACAAAATTCGAACAAATTTTTTTCGTCCTAAAAATTCTTGTTGTTAAATTATATTTTCTCTGTAATTTCATTCAAACTTTTTTTCAAATAATTTTGTGACAGCAGATTTTAAATAAATATTTATCTACCAGATTTTTATTTATTATAATATATTTTAGATAAATTTCAGACAGATTAATTAATATATAAATAAGAATTTTCAGATAAATTTTAAACAAAAAATAATATTTTAGTTCAGACAAATTTCAAATAGATTTAATCGAATATAATTTATTTTTTTCAAAAAATTAGTTCGACTAAAAAAACACTTCATGCTTTATATAAACAATTGAATCTCTTGTTACTTTTAACTTTACCTACTTTTATGAAAGATAAATTTAAAATAGACTTTAGTGATGATGATGATAATATTAGTGATTGATGTCTAAAATATATATTTTTTATTGTTTAAATTAAAGAATCTTTAGGTGAACTAGTTAATAAATTTAGTTTATATATTCATAATTAGTGATTTTTTTAAAGATTTTTTTATTTTAGATTAATAATTTTTCATTGTTTTAGTATGATTAAATTTATGAAAATGAGTATTTTGTTTATTAGTCTTTTACTACTTAGAATTTGATTCAAATTTAAATAACTTTTTATGGTTTTATTATATATTTATATATATTACTTTAATAATGTGGATGAAGAATTTCTTTATTATAATTGCTTTTAACACCATCTAACTTAATTTTTTGTTTTTTATTAATATTTTTTTGTTTCTTTATATTTTTTCCACATGTGAAGTTTTTTCTAATATTTAGATCATCTTTAAAAATTCCTAATCAAATCTTGAAATCCAACTTTAAAAAAATATAAACTAAAAAAACTTAAATCAAAAACAGCTTTTTTTTTTTCTATACAATTTCGTTTCAAATAGTATATTCACTTGACATCTCTAGGATAGTAGGATATCCGCCCATATTAAAAATGGAATAAACAGCTTCTTTTGTGGTCTTGTGGATGTTAAAAGGGAGAGAAAAGTTTGTGCTAAAAATTAAAGTGAAAATAGGTAGACCCCAATATATACTTCATTTATTGTAGATCTAACCTCGCCTTCAACTTGACTTCCACACCTAAAATTATTAATGAGAGAGAATGCGTATGATCCGAAACATAACAGGCCCACTTCAATCTAATCTTTTGTGATTTTTGAGAAAGTTGTAGTTAAATCTGTTTACCTTTTTCATTGATACTAATTACCAATATGCTTTAATCTTAGTTTGATAAAAACTTTTAATTTTTTTAAAAAATTTATAAGTATATAATTTTTAGTAAGAGAAATGAAATTAGATGATGGCATATTTTTTTTGAAATTGTATTAGAAAGTATAGTTATAAAGAGAGTTTTTTCTGCTATATATAGCAGTAGGGGTCACGCCACTTGTTACAACAAGTGAAGCTAATAGCTACCCTTTCTCAGTAACAGCACTAATATCCTCTCCCCTCCCTCAAACTTTGGGGGAGTGAATTACTAACTCTAAGTTTACCTTTAAAAAATTCAAACAACCTAAAAGATAATAGTTTTGTTAACACATCTGCAATTTGGTCAAGTGCAGGAATGTTAACTACGTACAGTTCCTTCTTATTAACCATTTATCTCAATGAATGCAAATCTAATTCCAGATGCTTGCGACGACTATGGAAAACTGGATTGGCTGCAAGCATACATGCACTTTGGTTGTCACAATAAATTGTTGGAGCAATGTTTTAAGACACACCAAGTTCACTAAGATGTTGTAGTGATACAAGCTCAGACTGCGCAGAAGCCAACACATGATACTCAGCCTCTGTGCTGCTATGGTTGACTTTAGATTGTTTATGGCACTTCCAGAAAATTAGATTTGTCCCTAGATATACATAGTTGCCAATGACAGACTGTCGGTCATCGAGATCACTTGCCCAATCTGCATCAGCAAAACCTAGGAGTCTAAAATAAGAACACTTTGAAAAGATAATCCCATCACTTATCATTCCTCTCAAATAACGCAAGATTTCCAGTGATTAAGAATGGGGCTGTGCATAAACTGTGAAACTCTATTCACAGAAAACACAAGATCAGGTCGTGTCATAGTCAAATATTGGAGAGCCCCTACTATAGAACGATAAAGCTTTGGATCAGAGCAAGGTTCAGAATCATTTGTATAGAGTTTCAAATTCCTAATCATAGGAGTAGGCAAGGCATTTGTCGTTTCCATGTTGGCCTTTCGCAAAATTTTCATTGCATATTTCTTTTGAGATAGGTGTACATGTCCTACCTGCAAATAAGAGAATTCTATGTCAAGAAAAAAATTTAAATTACCAAGATCTTTAAGAGGAAAAATTGTATTAAGTTACTTAATTAATAGATCAATTTCATTAGCATCATTGCTAGTGACAACAATGTCATCGACATATACTAATATGTATATGATTGATTTTGTACCTTTCCTTACAAACAAGGAAATATCGGATCGAGTACCCTCAAACCCAAAATTTGTCAATGTTTCTTTCAAAGTCAAGTACCATACCCGTGGTGCCTGTTTCAGGCCATACAGGGCCCTATTCAGCTTGCATACTAGGTTAGTATTGCTGTCCTCATAACTTTGTGGTTGAGTCATAAAAACATGTTCCATCAAAATTCCATTCAAGAAAGCATTATTAAAATTGAACTGACGTAGAACCCATCCTTGTGTGATGGCTAGAGTAAGCACAACACGAACAGAAGAAGGTCTTATCATAGGACTATATATCTGCTTATAGTCTATATCTTCGGTTTGATGAAAACCTTTGGCAACAAGACGAGATTTATAATGAACAACCTCACCACTAGTGTTTCGTTTAATGACAAAAACCCACTTGCTCCCTACTATAGTTGCATTCGGTGGGGGAGTCACAAGACACCAAGTATTGTATTGTCTCAATGATTTAAGCTCAGCATCCTTCCTCCTTCCAATGAGGGATTCGGATAGCTTGAGCAGCAGTTTTAAGTACTTATTGCTTAAGATCAATATCAATATGGGAAATATAGGCCTTTGGCTTGTGTATACCCGCCTTTGATCTTGTTACCATTTTGTGTGTATTGGTGGTTGAATGAGGAACTTAACTTAGAGGGGGATCAAGTCCCTGACCAGAGGCCTCATTATGCATAGAGGCATTAGTCTCTAAAACTGCATTATGGGAAATACTAGTGTCTTAGTGATGAGCGGATAATTTATACGCTTTTTGGCATTGTTTTTAGGTAGTTTTTATTAGGTTCTAACTACTTTTTAGTATATTTTTATTAGTTTTTAGGCAAAATTCATATTTCTAGACTTTACTATGAGTTTGTGTATTTTTTGGTGATTTCAGGTATTTTCTGGCTGAAATTGAGGGAGCTGAGCAAAAATTTGATTCAGGCTGAAAAATGACTGCAAATGCTGTTGGATTCTGACCTTCCTGCACTCGGAATGGATTTTTTGGAGATAGAGGAGTCTAATTGGCGCGCTCTCAATTGGTTTGGAAAGTAGACATCCAGGGTTTTCCAACAATATATAATAGTTCATACTTTGCGCAAAGATAGATGACATAAACTGGCGTTCAACGCCAGTTCCATGTTGCAGTCTGGCGTTCAGCGCCAGAAACAGGTTGCAAGTTGGAGTTCAACGCCAGAAACAGGTTACAACTTGGCGTTCAACTCCAGAAACAGCTCAGGCACGTGAGAAGCTTAAGTCTCAGCCCCAGCACACACCAAGTGGGCTCCAGAAGTGGATTTCTGCACTATCCATCTTAGTTTACTCATTTTCTGTAAACCTAGGGTACTAGTTTACTATTTAAACAACTTTTAGAGACTTATTTTACATCTCATGACATTTTTAGATCTAAATTTTGTACCTTTTGATGGCATGAGTCTCTAAACCCCATTGTTGGGGGTGAGGAGCTCTACAGCGTCTCGATGAATTAATGCAATTATTTCTGTTTTCCATTCAAACACGCTTGTTCCTATCTAAGATGTTCATTCACGCTTCACTATGAAGAAGGTGATGATCCGTGACACTCATCACCTTCCTCAATCCATGAACGTGTGCCTGACAACCACCTCTATTCTACTTTAGATTGAATGAGTATCTCTTAGATTCCTTAATCAGAATCTTTGTGGTATAAGCTAGAATCCATTGGCAGCATCCTTGAGAATCCGGAAAGTCTAAACCTTGTCTGTGGTATTTCGAGTAGGATTCTGGGATTGGATGACTGTGACGAGCTTAAAACTCGTGAGTGTTGGGCGTAGTGACAGACGCAAAAGGATCAATGGATCTTATTCCGACATGATCGAGAACCGACAGATGATTAGCCGTGCTGTGACAGAGCATTTGGACCATTTTCACTAAGAGGATGGAAAGTGGCCATTGACAACGGTGATGCCCTACATACAGCTTGCCATGGAAGGAACCTTGCATTTATGAAAGTGAGAAAGCATTATGTTGCAGGAATTCAGAAGACAAAGCATCTCCAAAACTCCAACATATTCTCCATTACTGCGTAACAATTACTCCTTTTACACCCTTTTATTTATCTTTTACAATCGAGGCTAAAGAATCCTATTGGTATCCTGACTAAGATTAATAAGATAACCATAGCTTGCTTCAAGCCAACAATCTCCGTGGGATTCGACCCTTACTCACGTAAGGTATTACTTGGACGACCCAGTGCACTTGTTGGTTAGTTGTGCGAAGCTGTGAGAAATAGTCCATTAATATTGGCATACACAATTTCGTGCACCACTTACAAATTAGTAGGTGAAGGTGATTGCAAGTTTGTATTTGTTCCAATAGTTTGAGTTTGATTTAAGAATGAGTTACTTGTCATGGTAGTATTTGGTGACTTTGATGTGGACGGTAAGCTGTAATAAGCATCAGTAATATAGCTAGGAACAGATTCAGTGTTAGTCATGTGAGCAGACGAATTTTGAAACAAATCATGATAAGGAAAACTCAATTAAAAAAGATCACATGGCGAGGCATATAAGCTTTTCTAGACTTACTCATACATTTATATCCATGAAATTTAGTGCCATAGAAAACTTGTGTGAAGTTTGCCACGAAAATTGATGAGGATGGAGTCTTGAATCTATCAAGCATATCATCATATGCTTGAAGAAAGGATTCTGCCTCACTAACAGAAAAAGTGTCCAATCTTGACATGATAGAAGTTATGTAACCACTATAATCCTCAGACAGTCCATCAGTAATAGCTTGGATATGATCATCATCATCCATTTGATATCCAATAGTAGAAAGAGAGTCAACTAGCTTTTGAATTTTGGAGAGATAGTCATGAACTGTACCTGTTTTCTTGACACATTTTAATTAGGATTTCAAGCTTTGAATTCTTGTCTTGGATGTTGAGGAGAAGTAGGTGATGATGGTAGTCCACACATCACAGAAGCAGGCACAATGAACGATCTTATTCTTGTATGATGTAGTCATTGAAGCCATGAGCCATGTGGTAAGGGAGAGATCATCTTGCTTCCAGAACTTGAATGCTTTAGTTTCTTAAAGCAAATATGTTGAAGTATCTTTTGCAAAATCGAATTTGGTGGTTGCACCAACTTTGGATGCTACTTCAGGCAGAGACTTCTTCACAGGTTCAAATCTGTTAGGAGCATTAGCCCAATTAAGATGAGTCTCCATTGAAAGACTCTGAATTGCAAGCCATGCTTGATGGCACCATGTTTTGAAATTAGTGTCATCAAGCTTTTCAGCTATGGGAATAAAAGGTTATTTTGTTGAGGATGAAGTAAAAATGAGGAAGGCCATGATCAAGAACTTAATCTTGAGACTCTTGATACTAGGGGTGTTCAAAACCGATCTGGACCGACCTAAACCGACCAATTGAACCGAATAAACCAAAAATTAGAAACCGAAAAAAGTTTTGATGTTTTTATTGCGGTTCAGTTTGGTTTTCGGTTCTGACAATGAAAACCCCAACTGAACTGAACCAAACCGAACTGGCATATGAAAAAACCCTAAAAAAACCAAACCCCCCAGTCCTAACTCGCGACCCAAGTCACCTATCCCCCCCCAAACGTAAACCTAACTTCTCTCACTTTCTTCTCTCAGTCTCGCACATGCAGTCTCGCTCTCTGTTGCTCTCAGGCTCTTCTCGAAGCCTTTTATTCTTCATTGCTGATTGTTGTTCATTATTTTGTTGTTGATTTTTTGAAATTGCTAGTAATTACTATTGTTGTTCATTGTTCATGGTTGATTGTTATTCATAGTTCATTGTTATTGATTGTTATTATTTTTTGAAATTGTTAGTAATTAGGTTGATGAAGGTAGCTATTTTGTAAAATAGGTCAATGTTGTTCTTTTTCCCCTTATAATATTTGAAAGAAAACTACTTTCTGTTTCAGGTCAGGGAGATTATTAGCAGATTTGAGAAGGGATTTTACTTGAAAGGTAACTTCTTTTGTTTTTGTTACTACTTAACATACGTGCTAACAGTTTAGCTTAGAAACTCCACAAATTTTTAGCCTTATGCCGAGAGGCACTATGCTAACTTATCTACAAAGCCTTTCTTTAATGGATTGGTCTAATACATTATCATTGGTTCTATTGTTGCCATGGTTTGGGAGGGTAAAGGTGTTGTTGCAACTGGCCAAAAGTTGATTAGAGCAACAAACCCCTTGGCATCTGAGCCTGGAACTATCCATGGTGACTTTGCCATTGCATCGGAAGGTAACTATAAAGTCATCTCTATCTAACAACATGGTTTCATATGTGCTTTCCATAGATCTTGATCGTAGGTCTGTTAAGTAAATTTTAGGTTGACAAGTAAAATGGTTAATGGTATAATCTTGTTTTTGAAATAATTGTTCAAATTAATCATAAAATCAAGTGCACTTTAAATAAAGGTTGTAGTGGTCTATGTGTGTGGATCCTTTCTGATTGGAGTATCGGACATGTCAGTTGGAGAATTTTAACATTGTTTGATAAGGTAGTCCCTAGAATGGGTCCTAAGAGACGATGGTGAAGATTCACTTGTGACATGATCAAGTGCTTTTTTCAATTATTATTGTTTTTATTATGTAACTGCCTTCTGATTTCAGGTTGGTTAGTTTAAAGAAGTTTCATTGTTTTGTTGGAGAAGACACCAAAACGTGGCTATTTGTTGCTGGAAATTTGTTTTTATTTTTTGTTGTGTTGACTATTGAACCTTTAAATTCTTTAATTGTCATATTTTAATTTCTTTTATCGTTGAATTTCATTGGATCAAAACTTTTGTTAGTTATGGTGTACTTGTATTCTATAATTTTAATGTTATCACTCTGTGAAATAGTATGAGGTTTTTGTTTGAATTGATTGAAAAACCGAACAAAACGAACCAAACTAAACCAATTTCAATTGATTTGGTTTAGTTCGGATGGTTTCGATAAAAAAATCAAACCAAACCGAACCGATCAGATGACTTTTCTCTAAAAAACGAATCAAACCACACCGCAAACGCCCCTACTTGATACCATATGAGATTTTCAGTAAGAGAAATGAAATTAGAAGATAAAATACCTTTTTGGAATTGTATTTGAAAGTGTAGCTACAAGGAGAATTTTCTCTGCTATATATAGCAGCAGGGGTCACGCCACTTGTTACAACAAGTGAAGCTAATAGCTACCTTTTCTCAGTTACAAACTTACAACACTAACAATAAGTAATATCTATATTTAATAAATTAAATTAAAAATAGTTTTTAATAAGAATAAGTAACAATAAATGTATTTAATAAAATAATTTTTAAAATTTAAAAATATTATAATAGACATTAATAAAAGAATTAAATTTGAATATTAATTAATGTCCGAGGTTATATTAGAATTTTTAATTTTGATAAGTACAAGTCAACTTTAAAAAATTCTCCTATAGATGCTTTTAAAAGCATCTTTTAAAAACTGCAAATATAAGCAAATGAACTTTTTATTTACCAAATGCATAACGAAGTGCTTATGTTTTTAAAAGACACAAACATCTTTTCAAAAAATTTTATCAAACTAAACCTTAATATGAAAGGAAAAACAAAATCCAAAATAATATGTCAATGAAGTGAACTCTTGTAACAACCAACCCATTTGCCATGAATATTACCAGTTTTGGCATTTCGAGGAATTTGTTTCTTATGATAGTGATTATTATAAAATTCTTACACTCATCTTTATTAGGTTTATTTCATTTTTTTTCTCCAACCGAAATGAGACTTCACATTCTACTCATAGATAGAGTCTAACGTCTTCGTTGACATATTTATTTTCATCTACAATAGATGTGAGACTGCATATTGTAACTCTTAATAGTATCTACGTCTTTGTTGACATATTGATCCGACACTTGTTCTGATATAATTTGCAATCATTGAATCCATCGGGTTATGAATATTGTTCGTTTTGTCACTTTAGACCTTATAGTTTTGTTTTAATTATAGGGATGATTCAAAGACTTCTCCCTCACTCATCAAAATCCGCTTTGTTGGTGGACATTAGTTAGTTAGTGAATTAGCTACAATGATAAAATTTATTAGGAGATTGCCACCTTGGTATAATTGGTTACAATTTTTCTATTTATCCTTTGCTCTTTAGTTAGTTAGCATTTTTATTATTTATCCTCTGTTTTTTTAGTGTTAATTAGTTAGCATTCCTATATTACTTAAATATATATAGCCATAACATGTATAATTTTAGGGTGATTCATCATTATTAATAATAAGAAGTTCATTTTATCTTCTCAAACCTTTTTTCCTTCTCTGTCTCATCAAGAGCATCTCTGCTTCATCATATCTATGAAAACTTGATTGAACCACTCCTGAACTCGCCTTTTAACATAGTGCGGTGAGCGTGGAAGGAGTTGGATATTCAGATTTTGATCAAAAACAGAGAAAGTTATGTGATGAATCCAAGATTTTATCCATTGCTTTGTCTACTTGTTTTTTCTCATTTCTAACCCTAATTTCTATCACATTCTTTGATTCTATCTTTCATCCTTCGATTCTATTTTCTTTTCTTCTTCACATGTAAACTCACACAACAGAGTTGATGAAAGCTGCCTCAATTCACGTTTGATACATCAAAAAAAGCATAGATTTGAGGGCTTTGATCACGAGATTACGTATGAAAGGTCTTCGATCTGTTATCTAAAAGGTCAAAATTAGTGAAATTTCAACCATGACAGATCCGAATCAAGCAAGTCCTACGGAGAATGAAAGCTGCTCAACAACATATTTGCAGACTTTTGCACGAATCACGAGTCAAATAGCCACAATACAGAGTCAGATTACTCAATTAGGTAGAACAAGTTTTCATATGCTTCAAGATCCCTCAAGCCTGTTCTATCTCCACCCTAGATAGAGTCCAGGTACTCCTCTCACAATAAATTCTCTCACAATTCAAAATTATCACTCGTGATCCCGTTCAGTATGGCTAGCAATGAAGTCTAAAAACAAGTTGCAATTTATAGATGGTTCCCTTCCTAAACCTGAAAGATCAAATAGTTCATTTGAGGCTTGGGATATGGGTAACACAATGGTATTATCTTGGTTGCATGCCTCGATAAGGAAAGAAATTTTACACATTATCTTATGGTGTAAGGTATCTCATGAACCGTGGAAGGCTTTAAAGCACAAGTTTGATCAGGATGACATGTTTCGTATTGCTGAATTAGAAGAAGAGATTTTTTCAACTAAGCAAGATGATGGCTCAATCACCTCATATTTCACAAAATTGAAAGGCATATAGGAATAATTAGATGAATTCCAACTACTAACGACGTGCGATTGCAATGACACGTGCACATGTAGTTTGGGAATTGCAAGAACATATACGCAACAAGGCCACATAGTACGATTGTTAAGAGGACTAAATGATGAATACACAACTATTAGGTCTCAAATTATGCTGATGAAGCCTTTTCCAGATTTGAACACAACCTATTCACTACTGTAGTACTGTTACAATAAGAGAGACAATTAAACCACTCCAATTCGAGTGAAGGCAAGTTACTAGTGAATGCTATCACCAATACTGCTATAAATAGTAGAAATAGCTACGGAAGACAAGATGAAATGAGACGACAAGGATGAAGGAGAGGAACAAGAGGTAGAGAGCAAGTGAGAAAGTGTTCCCACTGTGGCCGAACGGGACATCTAGTTGATACATGCTATTACAAACATGGATTCCCTCCCCACTTCAAGAAAAATTCTAACACAGGAAGACTCAATAGTGTGCTAACTGATGATGCATTGAAGAACATAAGTGAACCTCAATTGGAAGATAGTGCTAATCTAGATAACTTGTTTTCCAAAGAATAGAAACAAACCTTACTTCAACTATTTCAGCATCACAATGAAAGACAAGTTCAAAATGAGAATGTGGCTAATGTAATACATGCACCCTCATAAGGTATCTATCAAATTTTATCACTATCAACCCATGCGTTAAAGTATACGGACTAGATTTTAGATACTGGTGCAAGTGCTCATGTTTCTTGTTCTTTAAAATTATTTAACAGTTTTCAAAGAATAAATCCAGTAATACTTCAACTACCAGATGGTTCAAGAGTTGTTACCACCATTAGTGGAATAATTTCATTCTCAAAAGATTTCTGTCTGACAAATGTTCTTTTCGTACCATCGTTTTCTTTCAATCTTATCTCAGTATATAAAGCCACTAACACTCTTTCCTATTAGTTTTTGTTGAATGAAATTCATTATGAGATCTAGGGACGCAGAAACTTGAGGATGCTTGGCACTGCTAAACTTCAAATAGAGCTATATATACTAAAAATTGGCAGCATCACCCCACATACAACACACAAACAAATAATTGCTGAAGATTATCCTTTGGCGAGTGCATTAACTAGTGAGACAAATTTAGGTGCACTATATTGTATAGTAGATTAGGTCATATTTCTCGACTTTCTTTTTCCACAAATTGAAACGTGTCCCTTGTGAATAGGGGTGAAAATGTATCGAGTCGAGTCGAGCTTTGTCTTTGATGAGCTTGACCCATGTTGTAAATAGATGGCCCAAGCCTAGGCCTGTTACCTCTTATAAGCTTTTTTTCCAGGCTCAAGCTCGGCCTATTTAAAGTCCGACAAGCCCACGAGCCTATTTAAAAAGCATGTTTCGTGAATTAGAACTCAAAAAATAATAAACTTAAAAAATCTAAATTGACATTAAATGGATTCTAAAATTTATAATTCATAATTTGTAAAAAAATTCATTTATATAATAATCCTTAGTCACATATCGTAATCATACTTACAATCTATACATTTTTTCTTTGAACAAGCAAACTCCGATCTTAATTAGTACTGACTATTGATTCTTTTTAGTTTTATTTTATGTTTAATATAAGTGAGTAGTTAAAGTCTAAACTAAGAATTACTTATTTTACAAAAAAAAAAATGACGAGCCGACCCAATGAGCTTTGTAGGCTTTTTTTAAAGCCTATGGCCTGAGCTTTTTAACTAGTAGGCTTTGCAGAAAGTCCAAACCTAGCTTGTTTAATAAAACGGGTCGAGTTGAATCGAGTTTAAAATGAGCCGAGCCACAAGCCCCCATCGAGTAGCCCGGCCCATCTCCACCCCTACCTGTGAGCCATGCCATTTTGGCAAACAAAAGAGACACTTTTTCCCTTACAGCATCACAAAATATATTCTTTATTTTGACATCATCCACATGGATATTTAGAGACCATTGGCAATTCAATCTATTGGTGGCCACAAATACTTTCTCCCCATCGTGGATGATAAAAATAAATTCACATGGACATATTTCATAAAAATTAAAGTTGAAGTAGCTACTTTGATTCCACATTTTGTAAAATTTATTAAAACTCAATTTTATACAAAAATAAAATGTATAAGAACTGATAATGGCAATGAATTCATTATGCAGTCCTTTATGATTCTCAAGGAATAATCTATCAACATTTTTAGTGAAAACTCTACAACAAAATGGCATTGTAGAGTGCAAACACCAAGATATTCTTAACACGGCTAGAATTTTGATTTTTAAAATCAATTTACTATTAAAGTTTTAGAACTATATTGTTGCTCAAGCCATTTATGGTTTAAATAGATTTTCTTCTAGCCCTCTACATGCCAAGAGCCCTTATCATATTTTGTTTGATAAATTGTCAACTATACGACATTTTAAAATTTTTGGTTGTTTGGCATTTGTTTCAACCTTGAGTAATCATAGAACAAAACTACAAAAGAGAATTCGAAAAGCCGTATTCTTGGACTTCAAAATAGGAACCAAAGGTTTCATTCTACTAGATATAACTATAAAAGAAATTTTCATTTTAAGAAATATTATTTTTTATGAGTATATTTTTTCATTTCAGCAACATAAAACTATCTCAGATTCTCACTTTTCATCTCATAATCCTTATGCCACTATACACACCATACCTATCATTTTTATTTCTACACCTACATCATTTCATCTATTACCTCTTTCATTTCATACTCCATCTCATGCACCACACTTAGATGCATAATCACACTTAGATAATTCACTCCCCTACCATGACAATCACACCCCTAATTCCATTCAAAGAGATCCCACTCATCCCAATTTTACTTGTACAAAAGAAAGTGTACACATCCCTAAAAGCACCTCACAACCTTATAACCCCAAGCACAACTTAAAAAATCCAATAGAATCTGTAAACCTCCTAAGCACCTTGCTGATTTTCATTGTATGCATGTCACTACTATGCCAAATACTTCTAGGAGTGTTCCTCCATCATGTCTCAAGTATCCTCTCTCACAAGTTCTTTCATTTGACAATCTCTCTCACACATAAAAAGAATTTTCTCTTTCCATTGATACCATCATTGAACCAACTAGTTTTGAACAAGCCATTAAATATAATTGTCAAAAGAATGCAATTAAGGATGAACTTGAAGCTGTGGAGAACAACAAGACTTGGATTATCATTACACTTTCTAAAGGAAATAGGGCTGTTGGTTGCAATTGGGTCTTCAAGACCAAGATGAAGCCTGACGGGTCTATTGAACACCACAAGGCCGACTGGTCACTGAAGGGGATACCCGAATCGCTCGTTTTGATCACTTTAACACCTTTATCCCGGTAGTCAAAATATCAACATTCTATGTTCTCTTAGCTCTTGCTGCTCACAAAGGCTAGTTTCTCCACCAATTAGATGTTAATACAACCTTTTTTCATGGTGACCTTTCGAAAATTGTTTACATGAAAGTCTCCCCATGTCTCTCAGCTCCTCCCAACAGTGTATGCAAACTTGAATGATTCCTCTATGGGCTCAAGAAGCCAGTCACTAATGGAATCACATGCTATGCTCAATTTTGAAGTCCTTTGCTCCCTCTTGGTCTATGTTAATGACCTTGTTCTTGCCGGCAATGATTTGAGAGAAATCACCCAGGTCAAAGCTTTACTGGATGTCAAATTCAAAATCAAAGATCTCAGTCATCTTAAATATTTTCTTGGCTTTGAAATTGTAGGAGCAAGGAAGGCATCATGTTATACCAACGAAAGTATGCAACTGATCTCTTAGAGGAATTTGGCTTGACAAATTTGAAATATGCCACAACTTCTATGTGCTACACTTTTCATCTTTCAAAGTCATATAGTTCTCCTTTTCATGATTTGACTCCCTATCATAGACTTATAGGGAGGCTATTGTATTTGACCAACACTCGTCCAGATATTAGTTTTACTGTCAACAAACTCAGCCAATACTTAGATTGTGTGACCATCGAACACTTCAAGGCTGGTTTGCACATTTTGAGGTACATGAAGCTAAGCTCCAGCCAACGGAATCCTCTTCTCTTCCAAGTCAAACCTTCACCTCACTAGCTATTCTAATTTTGATTGGGGAATATGCCCAGATACACGCAGGTCGGTGTCTGGGTTTTGCTTCTTCTTAGGATCCTTAATCGTTTCTTATAAGAGTGGAAAACAAATTATAGTGGCACGCTCTTCAACTGAGGTAGAGTATAAAGCTTTGGCTCTAGGTACTTGCAAAGGACGTTGGCTGGCCTATATCTTTTGTGACTTTCAAGTACAATTGGAAAAACCTATCACTCTCTTCTGAGACAACAAGTCAGCGATCCACATTGCGTCAAATTTCGTCTTCTATGAACGTACCAAATACATCGAGTTCGATTATCATATGGTTTGTGATCGTGTCCAAGATAGTTCCTTAAAATTGCTACCCATCCCTACCTCTGACCAAATTGCTGACATACTTACAAAGAGCTTAGCTCCAAGTCCAATCACAAAGTTTCAATGCAAGCTTGGCATGCTTAATATTCACTCCAAAGCTTGATGGAGGCTATTGGTGGACATTAGTTATTTGGTGAAGTAATCGCAATGATAAAATCTATTAGGAGATTGTCATTCAAGTATAATTAGTGTGTGTTTGGATTAACGTTTACAAATAGATGTTGATACAAATGTGCTTTTACTAAATTAATTTTAATCAAAATTGGATTTGTGTCAATGTAATTTTGTTTGAATATTTTTTTTTCAAATGTGCTTTCGAGAAAATGAATTATGTTGACTACATTAGATTATAAAATTACTAAAGAGGACATAATTTGTATTATTCTTTATATTACTTATGCAAAAGATAAAGAATATTAAATATAATTTTAAAAAAGATAAATATTATTATAATTTATATAAATATAATATGTTAACCAAAATGTATTTAAATAATAATTATTAATATATAATTGTTGTTGTTGAATGAACCAGTCTTTTAATTTCAAATTCAATCTTTTTTGTATTTGAGATTTTATAGAAAGACTCTTTTTTAAAGGGAAAAAAAGGTATAAAAAGGTATGGTTGGTTGAAAATAAATTAATTTATTATAAATTTTCAACGGCATTTTTAATTAGATGTTGAAGCAAGCCGAATGTTATATTTGGAAAATGTACTTTGAAGAATGCTGAACGTTGATAAAAAAAACAAACAAACAAAAATGCCGTTCAACAAAATAAAACATATATTTATTGGATGAAATATTAAATCAAACACACTCTTAGTTACAATTTTTTTTATGGAAAAATATGAGTAGCCAATGGAATATTTGTACAATGTGTACAATGAAGATTTAGCGAGTTAGAGATATAATTATTAGTGTTATATTTTTTCATCAGTTGAAGCTTTTCGGATGAATGATATCATAACTTGATATTAGAGTTCTAGATCCGAAAGGTCAAGAGTTTGATTTATGGTGAACCTAAAAATTAGTTTAAACTTTTAAGAAGATGTTTATTATCCCTAATATTCGAATGATTCTTTTAGATAATATGTCTCTCTTTTTCTATTTATCCTCTGTTTTTTAGTCACTTAGCTATAATATATACAACCGTAACATGTATAGTTTTAGGGTGATTTGTCATTATTAATAATAAGACGTTCATCTTATCTTTTTAACCTTTTTTTCTTTTTCTCTCTTGCCGAACGCATCTCTGCTTCATCATCATCTATAAAAATTTGATTGAAACACTCCTGAACTCATGTAACACGAAAAAATCGTTTTCACATTTTTATAAGACTTGCTTCGTCCTCTTTTTCGACCAATGTCAAATGTCACATTTACTGTTCAAGTTATCCTTACTTTTTTATTAAAATTATCTTAATTACTAATTTTAATATATTATTTTAAGTTAAAATTAAATTGAGTCAGCAAATGTTTAACTCTTTTGTAAACTTATGGAAATGAACGACTGAAACTCCAACATTAAAATCAGGTGACTTATGATAATAATGGAGAAAAAAATTCTAAAGAAGTAAGTATTATAGTAAAGATAAGCTCCCATAATTTTCTGAAATAGAACACTACATCAGTACATGGATTCGAGATAAGACGAAAAAGAGTGAGAACATGACAAACCTGTGAACACCGAGATCTGAAGAAGATTGGTGGTATATCTGCAAAAATTATATTCTCATGTTCAAGACAACAGGAAAAAAATATCAAAAAGATTAAAAAAAAAATTAATAGATGAATCCGAACTTCTAATTGTTTTTCACTAGACATACTTTAGTTTAGTGATGAGTACTTATTGCATATCTTTTGTTCCCTTCAGCCATCAATGACTAATTATTAGTCATTCAGGCATTGACCATCCCTCTTCGTTTATATGCATTTCCAACTTAACAATCTCATAATAAAATTAGAATGAAAGTGATATCAAATGCAAAGCTTAGAGTTACTTAAGAGGCGTTTCTACAAAATATTTTTAAAACATATATTAAAATATAAAATATATAAATATATAATTATTGATTTTAAAATTAATTTTTAATATATAAAAAATATTTTTAAAAATTAATTATTAAAGAAAAATTTAGAGATAAATTAATATTTATAATAATAATAATAATAATAATAATAATTAAATATTGAGTTTATGCTAGTATTAAGGAGGAGTTACACAAAAAGGACGTAGTATTATAGGTATCATTTGATTTATATATGTTTTGAGTTAGAGATACAAAAATATAGACATAAAAAATATATACAAATTATTAGTATGAAAAAAGTTTAAGAGATAAAAAAAATTTAAATTTATTTTATTTAATATTTATAATAATTTTTTTAAAAAACAAAATAAATCATTCAACATTGTACTTCAACAAGAATTTCACAAAAATTAACAAAAATATTTATTTTTTTAAAAAAGAAAAAAACAAAAAGAAAAGAGAAGGCGACAGAGAAAAAGATTTGTGAAAGGAGAAAAAGAAAATGACGAAAGAGGAAAGCGACTAAGACGGAAGGCGACGAAGATGAAAGAAGAGCCAAAATCGAGGTAGAAGCGAAACAAGCCAGAAAGAAATGCAACAATGACAAACTCGAAGAAGAAGAGAAAAAGGGGGCCGTGGGCGCTGCAAAGAGGAGGAGAAGTGTTACGTAAAGGAGAAAGAGAAAAAGTCAGTAGATTTGGACAAAAGAGGAGGAGACACGACAATGGCAGTTCTAGGAGGAGGAGGAAGAGACGTAGCGGTAGTAATAGTGGCAGAAAAAACAGTAATTAAGGGAGACATTATTGGCAAATAAAAAATGGAGGGAGGAAGAAGGATAATGAGCATAACAGAAAATAGAGAAAAAAAAAGAGAAAAATAATTAGGGTTAAAGATAAACTTGTTATTTTAAAAATTAATAAGAGATAAAATCGTAAAAAATTATGTCTAATTAATTATGTTTTTATGTCTTAATATTTAAAAAAAATATTGAATTTATGTATTTTGTGTACATTTATATACTAACGTGTCCATAAAAAATTTGTACTCAATAAATAAATAATGAACATATACTAGTGTGTCATATCTTTGTGTCTATATTTCTGTAATCAAATTATAACAAATTAAATAAATTTAGATTGATTGAGTTATCAAATTTACTTGTCCTTTTAAATAAATAAAAATATTTAAATCTCATCTTATGCATATAATAATTTATTAACCAATAACAAACTCTTTTTAACAGAATTCAGAGGCGCCACTATTTAATCATTGAGATATTGAATCCGCCAATATCATGGGCAACCCAAATAATGCACACTTGGGGCGGTGATCTGTTTCCGGCGACATGTGGGCTTCCCCAATTCCCACGCACATGGGGGGACCAGATTTATTTAGAAAAGCAATATATTGTGATTAACTACTGATTATTCAGAGAATTTCATATATACATTTTCTTAAGACTAAACAATGTATTTACTACTTAGTGTCTTCAATATACATGACATAAATCGATTTTGTTTACGAAACATTGTTGCTTTGTGTTGTTTCGTTTTTTTTACAATACTTCAATTTCTAAAACAAAATATAATATCAGTTTAATTATTATTATTAAAAGATTTACGCATGACGTCAATTTAATTAGTGCTTTAGTCAAGGTTCCGAAAATCGAATCGGTCAATGAATCGGTAAAGTGATTGGTTTAACGGTTCAACGGTTCAACCGAAATTCAATTGGGTTTAATCGGTTTAATTAAATATAAAATATTTTTATAATCAGCAACCATCACAATCACAAACACAAACTTGCACAAATTAAATACAATCAACAACTAAATATGAATTATTAACAAAAACTTATACAATTTTTAATCACATCAACAAACCAACATACATGCAATTTCAGAACACATTAATATTTAACAATTACATCCAGAAATTCAGAAGCAAATTCAGAAGTTAAAACTTAAAAGTTACATGCAATTTCAGAACACAATCAACATTTAATAATTACATCCAGAAATTCAAAAGACAAACTCAGAAATTAAAAGATACATGCAATTTCAGAACACAATCAACATTTAACAATTACATCCAGAAATTCAGAAGACAAATTCAGAAGTTAAAATCCATTACAATTGGACAATAAAATCAGAAATCAACAAAAAAATTAACAAAAAACCATCAACAATCAACAAAATTATTTCAGAAAAATTAACTCAAAGCTAGAAAAATTAACTCAGTTAGAAGGACAGTGGACTTCAACAACTGTCGGAGGATGAAGGTGAAAGCAAGGGTTGCTACTGTGAGTAAGCAACCATGGGAGAGATACAGAGAGCTTGAAGAGAGAGATGCGACGGTGAGAAGAGCTCCGAGCACGGCGACGGCGAGAAGAGGGCCGATCTGAAGAGTGGATGGTGGCTGGGTGTTGCTGTAGAAAAAGGATTAGGGTTGGGTTCAAGATCTTGGAGTGGAATGCATTCTCTGGAGACTCGTGTGCAAGGCCTTGAGTTTGCGTTGGATGGGATCTCTTATGATTTGGCCGTATCAAGTGGAAGAATGTCTAAACCTGGTGCTCCTAGGTATGCATGTTGCTTGCTACCAGGTTCTGAAATTTTAAGCGCTAAGTTCTGGAAGAGAACACAAAATCGGTATTCATCCTCCCAATTATCTAGATCTGACGGCATCCAATTGCTTGCCGCAGTTCTCCACCAAGATGACATGAATGCTGAAACTGAGTTGAGAAGCCATAGACTCAGGCTTCATAGCGATGGAGGAAGCTTCATAACCAATCTTCTAGCAGAGATTAATACTAATTCCAAGAAGATATCTGATTTTGCAAGAGTAGAGCCAAATTAACAAAACAGAGGAAGGATGGTGGCTGTGGCTTCCAAGGGAGTTTGGGGCTGGATTCTTCTCCAGATATCAAATTTCAGAGAGGAAGAGAGGGGTGTGATGAGGGTAAGAGATAGCAGCTAGGGTTTCGATCTTCAGGGTGTTTTTTGTTATATATATGACACTAGAAACGACGCCGTTTTGAGTGTAGCCATGAACCGAAAATCTCTTAAAAAATCCGGCCGGTTCTGGCGGTTTACTGGTTAACCGCCGGTTCAGCTAGTTTTCTGACTGATTTTTTACTAGCCAGTTTTTAGAGTCAACCAAATTGACTATATGACCGATTTTCGGTTAACTCGGTTGAACCGACCGGTCCGGTTCGATTTTTAGAACCATAACTTTAGTATATAATTTATTGAGGATGTAATTTTCATCTGAAGTTTTTTTGGTATAGAGAAATTTTTTGTCGCTCGAAATCTCTGATGAGGGTTTTTTTCAGAAGTTGATGAAGAAGGTAAAAAATGTGGAGAGAATTGAAAATAAAGGAACAGGATTAGAAAGTAACGGATTGAGGTTGGTTGGGGGATGGGTGTTATGGTGGTGGTGAAAGGGAAAAAAAAAAGATAGTGAAATTGGAGGAGGGTGATGGTAAAATATTAAAAAGGGTAATTTAAGAATTTTGAATAGTTATAGATTTTGATGAATTTTGTCAATTGAAATTTATCTTTTATAAGTATAATGTTAGTTTTATTTTTATGGATAAATTTGTGTGCTTGAATCTTTTAGAGTTAAAAATGATTTATTTTATCAAAGTCAAACTAAAAATAAATTAAGAATAAAGATTCAATCCGATCCTTGTGCATTTATTTTTACGAAAGACAATATGTTTTTTGTCCAAAAAATAGATACTTTAGCCTTCAATTTTTTTTTTTAATTTTAGGACAATATAAATTCTATTAAAAAATCGTTTAATAGTAACGAAAATTAATTTTGTAGTGAGTTTTATTCGTAATTTGTGGGGTTTTTAAACTCTCATAAACTATTAATAAGATTATTTTTGAAAAATTCTTTCACTGATGGTGGTTAAGTGGAGAAAGACCATTGCTAAAAATGATATCGCAAGAAAAAAATAATTGCAGTACGAAAATTTTTTAAAGGAAAAAATAGTATCAAATATGAAATGAAATAAGATAACATTAATGTCGATAATATTTGTATTGATGATAATGATAGTAAAAGAGATGACGATGGTGATAAAATATGGTTACAATTACACAATAAAAATAGTAAAGGTAGAAGTGATAATGATGAGGACGAAGAAGGTGGTGGTAGTAGTGATCATAGTTAGTTATATTGTTAAAAAAAATTTTCATGGAAATAAAACTGTTACAAAACTAATTTTTATTACTATTTAACGTTTTTTTAACAGAAGAATCGTATGTCCTAAAATAAAAAAATTTAGGATCGAAGTGTCCCTTTTTTAAGATAAGAGATGCATTATCCTTTGTGAAAATGAACAAAGATCGAGTTGAATCTTTACTTAATAAATAAGAGTATACTTTGTGAAAGTAAGAGGAAAGAAAAAGAGAGATACAAGCCAATAGATGCTAAAATTAGGGATAAATAAGAATATAATAATTGAAATTAAATAAAAAAATAAATTTAAATAAAAAAATAAAAAATAAGAAGAATGTTAAGGTATTTTTATAATTTTTTATTTTTGGCCATCAGTTAATCATCAATGTTTAAAAGTATGAGATAAAATATATTGTTGGAATATTAGACTAAAGGAACTAGAGTAGTAAAGAAATTAAGTTGATGGCTAAGTGATAACAAAAAATAATAAATTCTGATAGTTCCTAGCATTTTTCAAAAATAAAAGGGATAGATTTAAATTGAATACAAAGAGAATCACTCTACTTTTTTATTTAATTTCTTAAAAGATATTCGCTCAACTTAACTTATCCACACCATATAATTTGAGAATTAAATAAAAAGAAATTACTTAATTTTTTATCCAATTTCTCAATGCAACAAAACAATACTCGCCCAACTTTTTTTGTCTAGCCATGATTTCATTACAAAGCCAAAAGTGAATTTTCACCCATTAATTTGTGCTTCAATTCACAACTATAGTTTAGGAGGTTATAATCTCTTATATATTAAGTTAAAATTATAAAAACTATAAATTCAATAATATAAAATTCAATCTATTAATTAAATAAATAAAATTAAATATATAAAATTAAATATTCGAATACTTAAAATTATAAATTAATAATTTTAAATAATATTTAAATTTTTTATATCACAAATATTTAAAACACGTATCAATAACAAAAAAGATGAAAACAAAATTATGAATTGCAACTAATGAATTGTATTATCTGACATGTGTTTACAATATAGATGATAGGTATTTATAAAATCAAGATTGCATTCAAGATTATAAATTAGTTTTCTTGCTCACTAAGGAATGCAATGTTTTCCAATGCTTCTCTCTACATTCTCTCAAGCTTATTAAGGACTTATAAGTAAAGATTTTGAGTTTGGAACGAAAATGAAAAAACAGAAAGAGCTTTTTATTATTAGTATGTAAGCAAGTTGAGAACTGGATAGTATATGCTCCACAAATAATTGATGAACTGCCACTTCTTTTTGTTGCACAAAATGAAAATTAATTCTAAAATGTTTACAAGTGTATAATATAAATATATCATATAAGATAGAACTTGATTCATTTCATAGAAGTCTCTTTGTTGATAACTTGAGATGTAAATTCTTTTTTTACGTAATTTATTTGTTCTTAAAAATAATACATGAAAGATAATAATCTATTTTAATTTATTCCTCAGAAATATATGTTATATAAAATAAATTAGCAAACTTATGGAAACTGAATAATCAAATACATGCATGCATATTATTTTAAAGAAAAAGCAGACATTATATAATAGAAATTAAACCGTTTTCTTCCAAGACTAAATCGATAAAGATCAAACTGATATAATGTTTTTCTCCTGAGGTTGCCAAATAATTAAATTAGTTTTGTTTATTTTAGTAATTCAGTGACTAATTTAACTCATTGACTATGTCCTCAACATGTGAAGACAACTTAGCAATCACATTGTCCATTTTAAAACTCAATAAACAATTAGCTATATATCATCGTGATCTATCGTACCTTAGATGTTCTAAATAGCTTTTATTAGGAATTAAAAAATTTTAAATTAGGGTTCTTATTTTTATTTTTTTTATATTTTCTTAAGTTAAAGATTGGTTAAGGATATTATTTTATATTTAAAATAATCATTTAGTCCTTCTCTTTAAATTTATTTAAATTGGTCTTTTAAAATAATTTTAATGTAATTAGTCCTGTTTAATAATTATCTCTTGTTAGTGGTCCTTTGAATTAATTTTCCCTACTTTACTTTAAATAGAAAAAAAATTAATAATAAAAAATAAATATGTTTACTAAATTTGTAAAGAACGTATATGCTGTATATGATTTTTTTTGTTAGGATGATATGTTTTGTTTTATTTTATTATAAAAAGAACAACCTTTATTCTTCATTAAAAAGCGTAATACACCATTACATTATCAGAAGATCCTAAGACAAAAATTAGTCTTTGTATAATTTTACATCAAACACAATATTAAATTAGATTTTTGTCTCTGTCTTTTAGTCTCTATTTTTATTTTTGTCTCACAACCAAACGCAACCTAAATGTTAATAGATAGATGCCTTACATTTTTGTTTTTTGTTTTTTTGGTCATAAGATGCCTTACACTTTTAATGTAAATTATGCAATTTTTTTTCGGATTGCTGTAGAAGGGAGTCACTGAGGCCCTTTTTCTTTTTTTTTTTTGTTTTCTTCTTAGAAATCATATCCATTTACAATGTTTTTTAGGTCCAAGTTGAAGTTCATATAGCATCTAAACATATAAAATTTTGCCCCGTTATTAGCCGTTATCCATTTGCCAAATAATTTACCAAGACAAAATTTTATTTTTTGGTCATTCCGAGATCAAAAGTTGTTAGCCAAGTTTTTCAGCTTTGCATACAATGACAAAAAAATATAGAGATGAAATTCAGCCTTTTGAAGGACATGCTAACCCATTAATTGTAATCACCAAAAATATAATCCATACAGTTTTGACCCAAAACTAAATCCTATTTGCACAGGTTGACCCCCAAAACAATAGGACATTGTAAGAGGTATATATATATATAACACTTAGTGTGGTTTCATGGATGAGAAATTGAGCTATTAGCTTGTTAATTAAGGAATAACACTAATCAATTTGAGTTGACCGAGTAATTAGCTCAGTTATCATTTAAATAAATATCAGGAGTTCAAATCTTGTCTTGTATATAAAATAATCTATAAATTAACGATAAATTTTTTAAATAGAGTTCAAATTCAATGAATTAATCATTAACCTATCAAACTGAGAAATATTGTAGACATCTAAAAAAAATACTAAAAAAAAAATTTTCTTGTTACATATGAAGGTCTGAGTTGAATAGGTTCTATAATCACTTGCTAAATGACTTTTAACTTTTTTCTGAATTGTTTTCGGTCTTTAGACTAATATTTGGACTTTATTACAAAAATTCGACTAATTCAGTTTGACAAATTACAATTATCTTTTTCATATAGATTTTTTTTCCCTTGAAACTCAAATTCAAATTATTAAAAAAAACCTACAAACATGTAAATAAATATTATTCTGGTAATTATCAAAGCATATCCACAGATGTATTTTTAAAAATAATAATAATATATAATTTGATCAATTTCTTTTTATTAGCAAGTAGTGCATCATCATCATTGTGTTAGGATTTGGTTGAATTAGTCCCACATTGCTTAGGATAGCAAATGGAGTGGGTGGCCTAGGCTATAAATATGAGGCTAAGTTCTTCATTTGTTTTTGCACCAGTCAGAAACACTTTAAGCTTGTATCTGATTTTTCTTTTCCTCTGTACTCTTTGATTAGAGAGTGTTGTGAGGTGTAGTTAGATATTTGCTTTGAAAGAGTGTGGGTGTACTGGGGTGCCGGTGAGAGAAAGAAGTCTATGTGCTGTAACAATTTTCACATAGTGATATTCTCTGGTTGTCATTTGACAACGGCCGTGGTTTTTTCTCCGGTAATTGGAGTTTCCACGTTAAATTCTTGTGTTGTGATTGTATCTATTTTATTTCTCTGTCAAAGGTGTTTTCTCAAGGGGGAATGGTGTCTTATTTCCAACAAGTGGTATCAGAGCTTCGGTTCGGTGGGATTTATTCTTAGTATGCTCTGTGGTTGCAGCCTAGCCTGACCTTCCACATCAGAAAAGAATTTTTATCCTGTGGCTTGAGGTTGATCTTTGGTTGCTGTTGTTGTTGCTGGAAGGCAGTGTGACTCTGTGAGAGTGTAGTTTGGAAAGGTTCTGGCTAAAGAAAGACCTGGTATTTAAGTGTGTCCATTGTGACCCACCTCTCTTTCCTGGGGACCCTTCCTAGTGCACGGTCTACAGTTGAGTTATACTATTCCAGTATACGGTTGCAACAATGTCAGGATATTCAAGTGCTGTGAAGCTTGAAATAGAAAAATTTGATGGAAGAATCAATTTTGGCTTGTGGCAAATACAAGTCAAGGATGTGTTGATACAATCAGGTTTGCACAAGGCGTTGAAGGAGAAGATCTCTGGTTGCTCTCTCTATGAGAGAAGATGATGTTCTCTAGAAGACAAGAAGTATCCTCATGGTATTACCGCACTGCCATGGATAAGGATGAGTTGTGGCAATCGGGTCCACAATTGCACACGGGCATTGGTTGGCGTTGAGATGCAAGGTGTGTGGCGGAGTTAGGTCGATGGCTGAAGAACTTCCAGGAAAAGCCAATTTGGAAGTTGCACCATGAATTTTCAGCAAGGTTTCGATCTGTACCAAGGCGAAATGCTTGGAGTGGTCTAATTCCAAGTGAGTATACTTTCATGGTGGAGTATGATAGTTCTCTGAACTATGATTGTCGGTATAGACAATGGCAGCAAAGAATTGTCGGTGTTGACAATGGAAGCTGAAGATGTGTGACTATTTCAATCAAGGTGGAGATTGTTAGGATTTGGTTGAATTAGTCCCACATTGCTTAGGATAGCAAATGGAGTGGGTGGCCTAGGCTATAAATATGAGGCTAAGTTCTTCATTTGTTTTTGCACCAGTTAGAAACACTTTAAGCTTGTATCTGATTTTTCTTTTCCTCTGTACTCTTTGATTAGAGAGTGTTGTGAGGTGTAGTTAGATATTTGCTTTGAAAGAGTGTGGGTGTACTGGGGTGCCGGTGAGAGAAAGAAGTCTATGTGTTGTAACAATTTTCACATAGTGATATTCTCTGGTTGTCATTTGACAACGGCCGTGGTTTTTTCTCCGGTAATTGGAGTTTCCACGTTAAATTCTTGTGTTGTGATTGTATCTATTTTATTTCTCTGTCAAAGGTGTTTTCTCAAGGGGGAATGGTGTCTTATTTCCAACACATTGTTTGTAAGCAGAGGAATTACAAAGGTGGCAGTTGTGGAAGTGACAATACACTGTGAAAGAAGAAGACATGTTACTCTTGCTGCCTTATGAATATTAATTGAGTACAATCTCACATTCACTACTTTTCTTTCATTGATTAATTCAAGTATAGAACCACGATCCTCAAAATTTTGCATCCTTGCCATTTTGTTTTCACTAACCACTGCAATATCCTAAACAGACACACATACATGGTAGGCCCAAAGGAGCACTACTACTTTTAATTTAATTTATTAAATCAAAATATTCAAATTATTATAAATTGTATAATTTGTTTAGTTGCATTATTTTAATAATGTGTTTATTGTTTGACACAATAAACACAAAAATAACTTTTGTTCGGCAATTAAGAAGTGTGAATGAGATTTATGATTTGAAAATACCATTTGATTTTATTTTTCACGTTTTTTTTTTAATTTGATAGGTTAAATGTTGATTTGAATTTTATTTAAAGATTTGTCATTGCTTAATGAATTAATATATTTAAAAAGCAGTATTAGAATTTCAATACTTATTTAAGCAGACAAATAAGCTAACTATTTGATCAACTCAAGATGGTTACATCATTATTATGAAACTATTTTTCCCAAAATTTTAATCTAATAATAAGAGAAAGTAACAAAAATAGTTATATCTCTAATACTCTTTCTTAAGCAAGATTTTTTTTTTTAGATTTGCTCCATATTTTGCATAGACATTTTATTTTATTTTATTTGTCTTATACTTTTTTTTTTGAGATTTATCAAGGATTAAACTTTAGATTTTTCGGATATATAATTCTAATAACATATCATAAAATTATTTCTCTAAAAAATTTGATAATATAAACAATTATATTTCTAACAACCATGTTTGATTATTCACATTAATCATTTAGAATTATTTCTGAAAAATTGCACTCTATTTATTCAGTATGGGCAATATATTTCTATCCATCTCTCTCATGAGTAATACATTAGCTGTGATGATTGAAGGTGAATTGTCATTTATTTTAAGAGGGTCTTAATTCCAACTTTCTCAAAATTGTAGAGTTGAAAGGGACAAGTTGGTAGATATATGTGAGACCATAATAAGGATATGTGAACTGTTACAATGTGCTGCTATATATAGACCCCCACTCTATACAAGTTTAGTGGACCTTATTCAATACACCACTTATAACCTATTCCCTTAAATTCCACTATTTCATTAAACCTCATTTTCTTTAATTTGTTTAGGGATATTATATTCTTATGTAATTTATCATTTATTAATTTAAGGAAGTTTATCATTTACATGGATATAATTTGAACATATTAATTATATTCTATTAATCATGTAATTTTTTTTATACTGTCATTAAATAATATTCTGCTTCATTAATTATTATAATCGATTCTCTTTTTTTTTTCCCACTTAAAGAGTCATTCAAATGTTTAAATTTGATTGGTTCATAATGTTAAATAGAGTTTTACAAAATCAGTGCATAATTTTTTTAATTTTCTCTTTTTACCTCAATTAAATAATTAAAAAATCACTAGTATGTGGGTCTTACTAGAAATCTAAATAATTCGACCCAACAAGAATAAAGTCTCATGAAAGTGACAGTAGTCTTATAGCAAGACTTTTTGTGTTTTCATTTATAAAATGTTCACAACAAAATTCATTGAAATTAAAGTAGATACTACTTTAATGAAATTCCGGTTGATAATAATAACAATGCATATTTATTATTTATCTTAACTAATTAGCAATTACAGGTTAGCATTTAGTCACCAAAAAAAAGGGTTAGCATTTTCATTTTTCAATAATGATAAAAAAAATAATAACCTTCTTGATATTAAATTGTGCCACGGAGACAAGATATTTATAACAAAAGTATGATGTTGGAAGAAATACGTATATATATAGAATAAAGAAAACCCATTTTTTCTTTTTTCCTTTTTTTTTTCAAAGAAAAGAAAAAATAGATACAAGTGTGTTGGTTCCCACAGAAAAGAGGACCATATATGAGAATTACATAAATCATTAAAGTAGCTAACAACAAAACGAAAAGCTTTAACTATAAAAATGCCAGACAAGCACATGAACCTATATAGAACACTTCAATATGAAGATATTGATGTATTATTATTGTTATTATATTATTATTATTATTTATTGTTTTGTCAATCTTTCAAAGGATTAATAAGGGACTACAAGCGAAAAATGATGTTGATACTGAGCATCAATTGTGAATTACATAAAATGATTGCTAATCGAGTATTCCAGATCATACACGCACGAAACTTTTTATTTATTTACTTATTTTAAAAAAATGTTTCCTATAAATTTCATTCTAAAAAAAATATTATGTTATGTTACAGTTAAAATAAAAGTCTTTGAAACCAGTACATTTTCAGCTAACAAATAAGACAATAATTAAACATTAAAAAAAAAACTCAAAACTCAAGTAAAACGAACATTTAAAAATGAAACAAAGTAAAAAACTAATTTAAGATATAGAATTTAAGATATAAAATTTAAAATTTAGAGTTTATAATTTATTATGAAGACTTAGAATTTAGAGTTTAAAATATAATATGTTAAAATTTAAAGTTTAAAATTTAGAGTTTATAATTTAGGATAATCGACGACACAGTAATCAGCACCGACCAGATGAACTTGTGGTATTAGAAAAAGAGAGAAAAGATAAGAAAGGATAAGGAGTAGCTCTTAATGTAACAGCTCAGACCATCCGCTAGCACGATATTGTCCGCTTTGGCACACAAGTCAAAACCCCCCACACTCACTCGTCAAAACACGTCATGCTAGGAAGAGGTATCCACACTCTTATAAGGCATACTTCGTTTCCCTCCCTAACCAATGTGGGCCTTACACTTAAAAAATATTTTTAATTTTATTTTTTATTTTCTGTAGCATGATTGGTTAAAATATTACCATATTCTTTGTATAATAATCAACGACTGATTTTATTTTATTTGTCTTTTGTATTTATAAGAAGATAATTAATCAGATTACGAAATTTAGCATATTAGTTACTAATTTAGGAGTATATTCGAAAAACGAAACACTGTCCTGTTACTAGAATTTTTCAAGTTTTACTAAGTTTGCAGAAAAATACTTATTTTACTAGTCAAAATCTCTAGAGTGTCAACGATAATACAATGGCAATTCCTATTGTCTCATAGGAAACAGGTAGAGGACAAACTGAATTAGAGGAGGAACAGATCATAGCTTTTATAGATGAAGACATTAAAGAAGGACTAGATTTTTGTACCAAAAGTTTGATTGGAAGATTACTGGCGGACAGATCATTCAGTGCAAGTACATTGGAGGCTACTCTAAACACAATATGGAGACAACCAGAAGACTTCCGTGTTTTAGATCACGGAAGTAATAAATTCCAATTTTTCTTCAAGGATGAAATCGAATTGTTCAAAGTAGAGAAATGAGCTCCTTGGTTGTTCAAAAATTATATTCTAAATCTGAAAAGATTAAGAAAAGATTCAATTATCAATGATGTATAATTCTCTCATGTTCCTATATGGTACAACTGTGGAGTTTATCGGAACAATGTAAAATCAAAGGATTGGAAAAAAGGGTAAAAGAGACACTGTGATGGATGTTGCTGTCTTCTCTATGAAAGGAAAGGAGGAGAGGATTTTAAAAATTCAAGTCCTCCTAGGCATCACAAAATCATTAAGGAGGAAGATGTGAATCTCGGAAAGCAACAACAAAATTATTAACCTTCAACTCAAGTACGAGAAGATTGGTAAGTTTTGTTATTGTTGTGGGTGCATCGGGCACGAGATCAGGACATGTTCAGAAAACCTATTACTACCACTGCAATGACTGCTAATCTAGAATGGGTTTCACAATTACAGCATTCAAACAGAATATGGAACTAGAATTTAATTCAGTTCAATTTCAATCCAGAAATAGCTACAGAAATAATCAACACTCTCATTCATGAGACAGAGGATAGAGTTACCTGGATGCTGGAGAAAGGGGGCAGCTTCACTGTTGCTTCAGGATTCAAAATAGCATTTAACTTCTACCACCCACCAACTGAATACCTACCAGAACAATGCAAAAGAAAGGACTTATGGAGTAGCATATGGAGAATTAATTTTCAACCAAAAATAAAAAATTTGCTCTGAAAACTAATGCATGGAGGACTCCCTGTAAAAGAAAGGTTGAATGCTCGAATACAATCCATCGAATTCTGGTGCCCAAAATGCAATTAGTCACAAAAAAGTATTTTTCATTGTTTCTGGGAGTGTCAAGATGTGACTAAAGCTTGGAAATGTTCAAATCTTCCAGGGAAGATTCAAGCTCGAGAACCATGGAAGTGGTGGATTCAGTTGGAAGAAGAACTGAGAATGGAGAAAAATCCAAACGAAAAAAGAGCAGTAGCAGCAAATTTCTTATAACAAATCTGGTTAGCAAGAAACGCTTGGGTATTTGAAGGTAGAACCACCCCTTCAACTATGGTGGAGATGGCCAGAAAAAGTGTGCGTGAGAGAAGATGAAATCCTTTAGTTTTTACTTTATCTTTTTAGTTTCCTTATGCTTTAGTCATTTTATTAAAGTTGGAACTTCCTATTCTCTCTATTATAATTTCTGTCTGTAGTCTAAATTGGACTAATTTTCAGTAATGAAATTGCATAACTTTGACAAAAAAAAATAGCATATTAGTTAGACCTCAAGATTGCTTGTTTGACTGCATTTTAAATGATAAATTCTAAATTATCCCGTAAAAAATATATACAAAAAAAACGAATCTTAATTTTTCAAAACACAAACTCAATTTAACAATTTTTATTTTGTACATGGTGACTAAAATAATGAGGTTTCATAAAATGATAGATCTCACTCGTATAACATACAGTTATACATGGATAAATTGTTGAGGATAAAAAATTAAATGTCATTTTACAGGGATCGAAAAGCTATTTCGCAAGAACAAAAAGTATTTATCCCGAGATATTTCTGTTGGTAGAGTATTTTTTTGATAGAATTTAGCTAACATAAATTTATTATTAGTAAAAAATTTTAAATATTTTTTATTTAATAAATGTAAAATAAATATATTAAAAACTTATTTATTTTATATTTTTAATAAAAAATTAATTTATTTTTAGGATACATGTTAGTGAAACCTTTTTTAATATGTTTTTGTTTTTTGTTTAAAATTTTATAACTATAGTCTTGAACACATTTTAATACTATCGTATCAGTACTCGGGACTTATTTAAACTCTTAAACTAAAATCAACTCAACTTAACCCTCAATATTTAACAAAAAAATTAAGAATACAAGAGAAAAGGAACTCCGGCAGAAAAAATACTCTATTACTCAAATATTTATTATAAATTACTCGCATAGTCACATATTTATAATTTAAACTCTCACTCTCTACTTATAGACATCCACTTCTTCACGGACAGTTATAATTAAATCTAATCAATGGTCTAAATCGAGTGTCCAGAACCTTTATTACAAATCTCTAACCTATCATATTTTTTTATTCTTTTAAATTATTTTATACTATTCTTCGTATTTCTATATATATATATATATATATATATATATATATTCTTCTAGAATGTTGTATAATCTTTTAGATTTTTCTAAAACCTTTTAAAATCTTCTAAAACTTTCTAAAACATTTAAAATATTCCAAAATTATTCAAAATATTCTCAAACATTCTAAAATATTGTATAAGTATCATTAAATATAATATCTTAAAATTTATCATGATGACAACTCGCTATAAAAAATTTCATTGGGAGCGAAATGCTAAAGTGAAAACAAACTTTTTATCCCAACAGAAAATTGATTTTGCCTCCAATAAAAAACTGTGATTCTTGATGAGCGGATAATTTATACGTTTTTTGGCACTGTTTTTAGTATGTTTTTAGTACATTTTAGTTAGTTTTTATTATATTTTTCTTAGTTTTTAATTAAAATTTACTTTTCTGGACTTTACTATGGGTTTGTGTGTTTTTCTGTGATTTCAGGTATTTTCTGGCTGAAATTGAGGGACCTGAGCAAAAATCTGAATCAGAGGCTGAAAAAGGACTGCAGATGCTGTTGGATTCTGACCTTCCTGCACTCGAAGTGGATTTTCTGGAGCTATAGAATCCCAATTGATGCGCTCTCAATTGTGTTGGAAAGTAGACATCCTAGGCTTTTCAGCAATATATAATAGTCCATACTTTGCTCAAGAATTGATGGCCCAAACCGGCGTTCCAAATCAGCTTCAGAATTCCCAGCGTTTAACACCGTAACTGGCACAAAAGTTGGAGTTAAACACCCAAACTGGTACAAAAGCTGGCGTTTAACTCCAGGAAGAGTCTCTACACATGAAAGCTTCAATGCTCAGCCCAAGCACACACCAAGTGGACCCCGAAAATGGATTTTTACGTCATTTACTCATTCTTATAAACCCTAGGTCACTAGTTTACTATAAATAGGACTTTTTGCTATTGTATCTTCATCTCATGACACATTACACATTTCATATTGTATCTTCTATGGCATGAGTCTCTAAACCCCATGGTTGGGGGTGAGGAGCTCTGCTGTGTCTTGATGGATTAATGCAATTACTACTGTTTTTCATTCAATCACGCTTGCTTCTATTCTAAGATACCACTTGTTCTTCAACCTGATGAATGTGATGATCTGTGACACTCATCACCATTCTCACCTATGAACGTGTGTCTAACAACCACCTCCGTTCTACCTTCGTTTGAGTGTGTATCTCTTGGATTCCTTAAGCAAAATCTTCGTGGTATAAGCTAGAACCCATTGGTGGCCATTCTTGAGAATCCAGAAAGTCTAAACCTTGTCTGTGGTATTCCGAGTAGGATTCGAGGATTGAATGACTGTGACAAGCTTCAAACTCGCGAGTGTTGGGTGTTAGTAACAGACGCAAAAGAATCACTAGATTCTATTCCGACATGATCGAGAACCGACAGATGATTAGCCGTGCGGTGATAGCGTGCGTTGAACATTTTCACTGAAAGGATGGGAGGTAGCCATTGACAACGGTGAAACCCAACATACAGCTTGCCATGGAAGGAGCCTTGCGTGCATGAAGAAGAAGACAGTAGGAAAGTAGAGATTCAAAAGATATAGCATCTCAAAAACCTCAACCTGTTCTCCATTACTGCAAAACAAGTATTTATTTCATGTTCTTTTACTTTTTACAATTAAATCTGAGAATTATTGATATCGTGACTAAGAGTTACAAAATAACCATAACTTGCTTCAAACCGACAATCTCCGTGGGATCGACCCTTACTCACGTAAGGTATTACTTGGACGACCCAGTGCACTTGCTGGTTAGTTGTGCGGAATTGCAAAAGTGTGATTGTGATTTCGTGCACCAAGTTTTTGGCGCTGTTACCGGGGATTGTTCGAGTTTGGACAACTGACGGTTTATTTTGTTGCTTAGATTAGGAATATTTTATTTTTGTGGTTTAGAGTCTTTTATTTGAGTTTAGTTTTATATTTTAAGTTTGGTGTCGATTGCATGCTTTTATTTTCTTTAAAATTTTCGAAATTGCATGTCCTTAGTTCTTTCTTTATTTTAAAAATTTCTAAGTTTGGTGTCTTATTTGTGTTTTCCTTTAAATTTTCGAAATTTTGTGTTTGATTTTCTAAAAATTTTAAGTTTGGTGTCTTTTGTGCTTTTGTTTACTTAAAATTTTTTAAAAAATATATATATAATAATAATAAAATAAAATAATATCCACATCATCTCCCGTTCTCCATCATGGACCTAAGTGGAATTGAGCAGTCCAGAAGGACTCTAGGGTCATATGCTAACCCCATTACAGTTGCATATGGGAGTAGCATCTGTATACCTCCCATTAAAGCAAGCAGCTTTGAGCTAAATCCTCAACTCATTATCATGGTGCAGCAAAATTGTCAGTATTCTGGTCTTCCACAGGAAGAACCTACTGAGTTTTTGGCACAGTTCTTACAAATTGCTGACACAGTACGTGATAAAGAAGTGGATCAGAATGTCTACAGATTGTTACTGTTTTCATTTGCTGTAAAAGATCAAGCTAAGAGGTGGTTGAATAACCAACCCACAGCAAGCATAAAAACATGGAGACAGTTATCAAACCAATTCCTGAATCAATTTTACCCTCCAAAAAGGATGACACAGCTAAGGCTGGACATCCAAGGCTTTAAACAAGAGGATAATGATTCCTTTTATAATGCCTGGGAGAGGTATAGAGGTATGCTAAGGAAATGCCCCTCTGAAATATTTTCAGAGTGGGTACAGTTAGACATCTTCTACTATGGGCTTACAGAAAAAGCTCAGATGTCTTTAGACCACTCAGCTGGTGGATCTATACACATGAGGAAGACGATTGAAGAGGCTCAAGAGCTCATAGATACGGTTGCTAGAAATCAACATCTATACTTAAGCAGTGAGTCCTCTATAAAAGAAGAAGCTATGGCAGTAACTACTGATCCTAATCCTCAAGAACAGATTGTTGAACTTAATCAACAATTACTCCTGATGACAAAACAATTAGCAGAGTTTAAAGAGATGCTCCAAGAAACTAAAAATGCTAACCAGAATATGGAAGCACAATTGAATTAGACAAGACAACAGCTATCTAAACAGATAACAGAAGAATGCCAAGCTGTTAAATTAAGGAGTGGGAAGACATTGAATGTATCAACTCAAAGCAGCAGAAGGCCAAGAAAGGAAAAATTGACAGAGGATAACCAAACCACTGTCCAAAATGCCTCTGAGGACAGTAAGAGCCCAGAGAGGAATACTTCTGGCGTTCAAACGCCAAAAAAGGGGGAAAAGTTGGCGTTAAACGCCCATTCCTTGCCCAGTTCTGGCGTTCAAACGCCAGAAAAGGGTGGAAAGCTGGCGTTAAATGCCCATCCTGCACCCAGTCCTGGCGTTCAAATGCAAATGAGGAATCAGACACCTGAGAGTGCTGATAGTAAACCCTCTAAGAAGGCTTCTCCAACCACCTCTGTAGGGAATAAACCTGCAGCAACTAAGGTTGAAGAATATAAAGCCAAGATGCCTTATCCTCAGAAACTCCGCCAAGCGGAACAGGATAAACAATTTGCCCGCTTTGCAGACTATCTCAGGACTCTTAAAATAAAGATTCCATTTGCAGAGGCACTTGAGCAAATACTCTCTTATGCTAAGTTCATGAAAGAGATCTTAAGTCATAAGAAGGATTGGAGAGAAACTGAAAAGGTATTTCTCACTGAAGAATGCAGTGCAGTCATTCTGAAAAGCTTACCAGAGAAGCTTCAAGATCCAGGAAGCTTTATGATACCATGCACATTAGAAGGTGCTTGTACCAAGACAGCCCTATGTGACCTTGGAGCAAGTATCAACCTGATACCTGCAACCACTATCAGAAAGCTTGGGTTGACTGAAGAAGTCAAACCAACCCGAATATGTCTCCAACTTGCTGATGGCTCCATTAAATATCCATCAGGCATAATTGAAGATATGATTGTCAAGGTTGGGCCATTTGTCTTTCCCACTAACTTTGTAGTGCTGGAAATAGAGGAACACAAGAGTGCAACTCTCATTATAGGAAGACCTTTCCTAGCAACTGGACGCACTCTTATTGATGTACAAAAAGGGAAAGTGACCCTGAGAGTCAATGAGGATTAGTTCAAGTTGAATGCTGTCAAAGCTATGCAGCATCCAGACACATCAAATGACTGCATGAGCGCTGATATTATTGACTCTTTGGTGGAAGAGATCAATATGACTGAGAGTCTCGAATCAGAGCTAGAGGACATCTTTAAAGATGTTCAGCCTGATCAGGAGGAACCAGAGGAAATAAAAGAACCTCTGAAAATTCCTCAGGAAGAGGATAAGCCTCCCAAACCTGAGCTCAAACCACTACCACCATCCTTGAAGTATGCATTTTTGGGAGAAGGTGATATTTTTTCAGTGATCATAAGCTCTGCTTTAAATTCACAGGAAGAGGAAGCACTAATTCAAGTGCTAAGGACACACAAGATAGATCTTGGATGGTCCATAAGTGATCTTAAGGGCATTAGCCCAGCAAGATGCATGCACAAGATCCTATTGGAGGATAATGCCAAGCCAGTGGTTCAACCACAAAGGTGGCTAAATCCAGCCATGAAGGAGGTAGTGCAGAAAGAGGTCACTAAGTTACTAGAGGCTGGGATTATTTATCCTATTTCTGATAGCCCCTGGGTGAGCCCTGTTCAAGTTGTCCGCAAGAAGGGAGGCATGACAGTGGTTCATAATGAAAAGAATGAACTGGTTCCTACAAGAATAGTTACAGGGTGGCGTATGTGTATTGACTACAGAAGGCTCAATACAGCCACCAGAAAGGATCATTTTCCTTTACCATTCATAGACCAGATGCTAGAAAGACTAGCGGGTCATGATTATTACTGCTTTTTGGATGGCTATTCAGGCTACAATCAAATTGCAGTGGACCCTCAAGATCAAGAGAAAACAGCATTCACCTGTCCTTCTGGCGTATTTGCTTACAGAAGAATGCCTTTTGGTCTATGCAATGCACCTGCAACTTTTCAGAGGTGCATGCTGTCCATCTTCTCTGATATGGTAGAGAAGTTCCTGGAAGTCTTTATGGATGACTTCTCAGTATTTGGAGACTCATTCAGCTCCTGTCTTGATCATCTAGCACTTGTCCTGAAAAGGTACCAAGAGACTAACCTGGTCTTAAACTGGGAGAAATGTCACTTTATGGTGACTGAAGGAATTGTCCTTGGGCACAAAATTTCAAGCAAGGGAATAGAGGTGGATCAAGCAAAGGTAGAAGTAATTGAAAAATTACCACCACCTGCCAATGTTAAGGCAATCAGAAGCTTTTTGGGGCATGCAGGATTCTACAGAAGGTTTATAAAGGATTTTTCAAAAATTGCAAAACCTCTAAGCAACCTGATAGCTGCTGACACACCATTTGTGTTTGACACAGAGTGTCTGCAGGCGTTTAAGACCCTGAAAGCCAAGCTGGTCACAGCACCAGTCATCTCTGCACCAGACTGGACATTACCATTCGAACTAATGTGTGATGCCGGTGACTATGCTATTGGTGTAGTGTTGGGACAGAGGCACAACAAGCTTCTGCACGTCATTTATTATGCTAGCCGTGTTCTAAATGACGTACAGAAGAATTACACAACCACAGAAAAAGAGTTACTTGTAGTGGTTTATGCCATTGAAAAGTTTAGATCCTATTTAGTAGGATCAAAAGTGATTGTGTACACTGAGCATGCTGCTCTTAAATACTTACTCACAAAGCAGGATTCAAAACCCAGGCTCATAAGATGGGTGTTGCTTCTGCAAGAGTTTGATATAGAAATAAGAGACAGAAAAGGGACAGAGAACCAGGTAGCTCATCACTTGTCCCGAATAGAACCAGTAGCTGGGGCGTCCCTCCCCTCTACTGAGATCTCTGAGACCTTTCCAGATGAGCAACTCTTTGCCATTCAGGAAGCACCATGGTTTGCAGACATTGCAAACTATAAAGCTGTGAGGTTCATACCCCAGGAGTACAGCAGGGTGCAAAGAAAAAAAATTAATTTCAGATGCCAAGTACTACCTATGGGATGAGCCATATCTCTTTAAGAGATGTGCAGACGGAATGATCCGCAGATGTGTACCTAGAGAGGAAGCACAAAGGATCCTATGGCATTGTCATGGATCACAGTATGGGGGACATTTCGAAAGTGAGCGAACAGCCACTAAGGTCCTCCAATGTGGCTTCTACTGGCCTACTCTCTATAGGGATGTCCGAGAGTTTGTGCGTAACTGTGACAGTTGCCAAAGAGCTGGTAACTTGCCTCATGGTTACGCCATACCTCAACAAGGGATCTTAGAGATTGAATTATTTGATGTATGGGGTATTGACTTCATGGGTCCCTTCCCACCATCATACTCAAACACTTATATTCTGGTGGCAGTAGACTATGTATCTAAATGGGTAGAAGCAATTGCCACACCCAATAATGATACCAAGGCTGTGCTGAAATTCCTCCAGAAACATATCTTCAGCAGGTTTGGTGTTCCCAAAATACTAATCAGTGATGGGGGCACTCATTTCTGCAATAAACAGCTGTACTCTGCTATGGTCTGATATGGAATTAGCCACAAAGTAGCAACTCCGTATCATCCACAAACAAATGGGTAAGCTGAAGTCTCTAATAGAGAGCTAAAAAGAATCCTGGAACGGACTGTAATTGCCCGTAGAAAGGATTGGGCAAAGAGCTTGGATGATGCTCTGTGGGCATACAGAACAGCATTCAAGACTCCTATAGGAACCTCTCCATACCAACTTGTGTATGGAAAGGCCTGTCATCTACCCGTGGAACTGGAACATAAAGCCTACTGGGCAACCAGATTCCTAAACCTGGATGCTAAGTTAGCTGGTGAAAAAAAATTGCTCTAGCTAAATGAGCTAGAGAAATTCAGACCCAGTGCCTTTGAAAATGCAAAAAATTATAAGGAAAAGGCAAAAAAGTGGCATGACAAGAAGTTGTTATCCAGAGTCTTTGAGCCAGGACAAAAAGTTCTGCTCTTCAACTTTAGGCTCAGACTATTCCCAGGAAAACTGAAATCCCGATGGAGGGGCCCGTATGTGATTACAGGAGTGTCACCATATGGATATGTTGAGTTTCAGGATATTGATTCTGACAAAAAGTTCATTGTTAATGGACAGAAGATCAAACATTATCTTGAAAGCAATTTTGAGTAGGAATGCTCAAAATTGAGGCTTGAATGAGTCTCGGTAAAGGTCCAGCTAAAGACAATAAAGAAGCGCTTGCTGGGAGGCAACCCAGTCATTAGCAGGTTATTTGTTTTACTTAATAAAAGTTTGATATATATTCTTCAAGGTTGATCATCGAAATTGAAGGAATTCACAGAGTTACAGAAGGATTCAGTGAAAAAAGCAGAGAAAAGGAGCTTGCTGGCAAGAAAACGCCAGTAAAGGGCACTCTGGGCGTTTAACGCTAGTAAAGGCACCATTTTGGGCGTTAAACGCCAGAATGGGCACCACTCTGGGCGTTTAACGCCAGAATTGCAGCATCCTGGGCGTTCAGCAAAATACCCAGTGATAAAGGGGTTTCTGGCGTTTAACACCAGCCAGGGTGCCTGGCTGGGCATTAAACGCCCATAATGGCCAACAATTGGGCGTTAAATGCCAGAATGGATACCATTCTGGGCGTTTAATGCCAGAAAGGCAAGGGAAGGAGATTTTGCTTTCCACTTCAAATTTTTTTCACACTTTCATGTTTTGACCCATAAGTTTCTACATAAACATGTTACAAATTTTCATCATTCACCCTCAAATTTCAAAAATCCAACAATTTTCTAAATTATTTCTCAAATCTCTTTCAAATCCTTTCCAAATCTTCTTCAAAAACTCAAGTATTTTCTCAAATTCTTTCCATATCTTCTCAAATCTCTTTCAAAACTTTTGAAATCCCTCCCCCTCCCTTATAAATACACATTCGGCCATCCCCCTCTCTTCACCATTCGAATTTGCTTCTCCTCCTCTCTCTCCCCTTTCCTTTCTTTTGCTTGAGGACAAGCAAACCTCTAAGTTTGGTGTGCTTTTCCGTAATCACTAAGCTAAGGCTCATCAATACCATGGCTCCCAAAGGAAAACAAACCAATTCAAGAGGCAAGAAAGAGAATACTCTAAAGAATCTTTGGAGTCAAGAGAGGTTCTTAACCAAAGAACATGCAGACCATTACCACAAAATAATAAGTCTAAGGTCAGTGATCCCGGAAGTTAAATTCGATCTGAAAAAAGAAGAATATCCGGAGGTCCAAGAGCAAATTTGAAATAGAGGATGGGAAATTCTAGCCAATCTTGAGACAAAGGTTGGAAGAAATATGGTTCAGGAATTCTACTCAAATCTGTGGCTGACAGATAAGCAGAGAAGGACTAGAACTGCTTTCCATACCTACAGAACCATGGTCAGAGGGAGAACTATTTACTTCCATTTGGACAAAATAAGAGAGGTCTTCAAACTGCCTCAACTACAAGATGATCCTGAATCCTTTAATAGGAGAATGGTGAGAGCAGATAAGGGGTTGGATTAAGTTCTAGAGGACATATGCCTCCCTGGAACTAAGTGGATAACCAATTCAAAAGGTGTCCCAAACCAACTCAAGAGGGGATATCTCAAACCAGTTGCAAGAGGTTGGCTAGACTTCATTGGGCGTTCTATATTGCCCACTAGTAACCGTTCTGAGGTCACTGTCAAGAGAGCAGTGATGATTCATTGCATTATGTTGGGAAAAGAAGTGGAGATTCATCATCTGATTTCTTGTGAGATTTATACAATTGCAAACAAGAACTCCACTGAAGCCAAACTGGCTTACCCAAGCTTAATCTCTTTGCTATGTAAAGATGCTGGGGTGAGGATGGGAGTAGATGAATTCATCCCAATTGAACATCCAATCACCAAGAAGTCAATGGAAGGACAAAGGCAAGATAACTCTATAAAAAGGAGGGCGCAGGAATTCCTCCCTGAACTTCCTTAATTTGACTACTGGGCCCGCCTAGAAGCATCTGTTGCCAAGTTGCAAGAAGCTATGGAACAAATTAAGGAAGAACAGCAGAATCAAAACTGCATGCTCTGAAAATTGCTGAAGGAACAAGAGAAGCAGGGGCGTGAGCTACAGGAGCTGAAGCGCCAGAAGCTCTCCCTTGAAGGGTCAAACACCCCACAAGTTGAGGGAGCATCCACTTCTCAAAATCAAGATTGTTGAGTCCTAACTCTGTGATAACCTTTATCATTAGGAATCTATTTTAGAGTCATTTAAATTTCTGTTTTTAATTTTCTGTTTTCTATTACTATTGGTCTTATCTTATATTTATTTTTTAGTCTTATTCTTATTCCATGATTAATAAAATTTAAAGTTCATGTCTTAAAGCTATGAATGTCCTATGAATCCATCACCTCTCTTAAATGAAAAATGCTTTAATCACAAAAGAATAAGAAGTACAGGATTTCGAATTCATCTTTGAAACTAGTTGAATTAGTTTGATGTGGTGACAATACTTTTTGTTTTCTGAATGAATGCTTGAACAGTGCATATGTCTTTTGAATTTGTTGTTTAAAGAATGTTAAATTTTTTGGCTCTTGAAAGAACGATGGAAAAGGAGAAATGTTATTGAGGATCTGAAAAATCATCAAATTGATTCTTGAAGTAAGAAAAAGCAGTGAATCCAAAAAAAAAGAAAGAAAAAGAAAAAAAAAGAGCAAGCAGAAAAAGCCAATAGCCCTTAAAACCAAAAGGCAAGGATACTAAAAAGAATCCAAGGCTTTGAGCATCAGTGGATAGGAGGGCCTAAAGGAATTAAATCCTGGCCTAAGCGGCTAAACCAAGCTGTCCCTAACCATGTGCTTATGGCGTGAAGGTGTCAAGTGAAAAGCTTGAGACTGAGCGGTTAAAGTCGTGATCCAAAGCAAAAAGAGTGTGCTTAAGAACCCTGGACACCTCTAATTGGGGACTCTAGCAAAGCTGAGTCACAATCTGAAAAGGTTCACCCAGTTATGTGTCTGTGGCATGTAGGTATCCGGGGATAATACTGGAAAACAGAGTGCTTTGGGCCACGGCCAAGACTCATAAAGTAGCTGTGTTCAAGAATCAACATACTTAACTAGGAGAATCAATAACACTATCTGAATTCTGAGTTCCTATAGATGCCAATCATTCTAAACTTCAAAGGATAAAGTGAGATGCCAAAACTATTCAGAGGCAAAAAGCTACTAGTCCCGCTCATCTAATTGGAGCTAAGTTTCATTGATATTTTGGAGTCTATAGTATGTTCTCTTCTTTTTATCCTATTTGATTTTCAGTTGCTTGGGGACAAGCAACAATTTAAGTTTGGTGTTGTGATGAGCGGATAATTTATACGCTTTTTGGCACTGTTTTTAGTATGTTTTTAGTACATTTTAGTTAGTTTTTATTATATTTTTCTTAGTTTTTAATTAAAATTCACTTTTCTGGACTTTACTATGAGTTTGTATATTTTTCTGTGATTTCAGGTATTTTCTGGCTGAAATTGAGGGACCTGAACAAAAATCTGATTCAGAGGCTGAAAAATGACTGCAGATGCTGTTGGATTCTGACCTCCCTGCATTCGAAGTAGATTTTCTGGAGCTATAGATACCCAATTGGCGCGCTCTCAATTGCGTTGGAAAGTAGATATCCTGAGCTTTTCAGCAATATATAATAGTCCATACTTTGCCCAAGAATTGATGGCCCAAATTGGCATTCCAAATTAGCTTCAGAATTTCCGGCGTTTAACGCCGGAACTGGCACAAAAGTTGGAGTTAAACGCCCAAACTGGCACAAAAGCTGGCGTTTAACTCCAGGAAAAGTCTCTACACATGAAAGCTTCAATGCTCAGCCCAAGCACACACCAAGTGGACTCTGGAAGTGGATTTGTACGTCATTTACTCATTCTTGTAAACCCTAGGTCACTAGTTCACTATAAATAGGACTTTTTGCTATTGTATCTTCATCTCATGACACATTACACGTTTCATATTGTATCTTCTACGGCATGAGTCTCTAAACCCCATGGTTGGAGGTGAGGAGCTCTGCTGTGTCTTGATGGATTAATGCAATTACTACTATTTTTCATTTAATCACGCTTGCTTCTATTCTAAGATACCACTTGTTCTTCAACCTGATGAATGTGATGATCCATGACACTCATCACCATTCTCATCTATGAACGTGTGTCTGACAACCATCTCCGTTCTACCTTCGTTTGAGTGTGTATCTCTTGGATTCCTTAAGCAGAATCTTCGTGGTATAAGTTAGAACCCATTGGCGGCCATTCTTGAGAATCCAGAAAGTCTAAACCTTGTCTGTGGTATTCCGAGTAGGATTTGAGGATTGAATGACTGTGACGAGCTTCAAACTCGCGAGTGTTGGGCGTTAGTGACAGATGCAAAAGAATCACTGGATTCTATTCCGACATGATCGAGAACCGACAGATGATTAGCCGTGCGGTGACAGCGTGCGTTGAACATTTTCACTGAGAGGATGGGAGGTAGCTATTGACAACGGTGAAACCCAACATACAGCTTGCCATGGAAGGAGCCTTGCGTGCATGAAGAAGAAGACAGTAGGAAAGTAGAAATTCAAAAGATATAGCATCTCCAAAACCTCAACCTGTTCTCCATTACTGCAAAACAAATATTTATTTCATGTTCTTTTACTTTTTACAATTAAATCTGAGAATTATTGATATCCTGACTAAGAGTTATAAGATAACCATAGCTTGCTTCAAGCCGACAATCTCCGTGGGATCGACCCTTACTCACGTAAGGTATTACTTGGACGACCCAGTGCACTTGCTAGTTAGTTGTGCGGAATTGCAAAAGTGTGATTGTGATTTCGTGCACCAATTCTATATATTGTGTTTCGCACAATCAGAAACATTTTTTAACATACACACCAACAACCTAATCATATTTAAATTTTTTAGGCTCAATTTAAAGCTGATTTTAACACTTTGTTTGGATGTTGCAAAAAAAATGAAAGAAAAGAAAATAAGAGAAAAGAAAATAGAAGAAAAAGTTGAGTTATTTGTATGTTGTTTGGATGAATAGAAAATAAATGAAAAGAAAATAAAGAGAAAATTTTTCTTTGTTTGGATAGAAAGAAAAGTGAGAAGAAAAAAAAAATCATAATAATATAAAATTATATTACTACTTTTATCATAAAATAAAGTATAAATATTTTTATTTATTCATATTTTATTATATTTTATAAAGACTATAAAATATTATAATTTTATATATTTAATTTAAATTATTTATCTAATATATATAATGTTTAAATATAAATTTCTATTATAATAATATATTAAAACTAAATTTATATTAATATTTATTAATAATAATATAACTAACGCTAGTATTAGAAATATAAAATTATATCACTTTTCTTCTTATTTTCTTGGTTGGGATGAAAAGAAATTTTTTTTGATAAGACTCACACAAAATTTTTTTTACTTTTTTTATAACCAAAAAAAAAATATTATTTTTTATCTATTTTTTTCATTTTTTTTCTATTTTTTTTCTATTAAACCAAACATAGTGTAAGAAAATATAAAACCTGTCAACCAATGAACTTGTTTTCAAGTCCAACTCCTGTAACATGCTACTATTACTAGTATATAAGGCTCAATTTGGTTTGAGTTTTTATCTAAAAATTAATTTAGTCTTTAAATTTTAAATATATTTAATTTCGTTTTAAAATTTTATAGTCATAAATTAAGTTGATCTTTTCATCATTATTAAATTACCTAAGAGAATATTTATACGTACGGTTAATTGTCATTGCAATATAATCTAAGTATTAATAGACGTTTAAAGGTGTGCGATTCAATTTAATTTTTAAGAGACTTAATTTGATCTTTTAATAAGTTAAATTTTATCGAAAATATTATATGCATACAAAAAAATTAGCTCTTATGTATTTGTATATAAATATATATATATATATTTTATTTAAATTATTTTTAATATATATTTTATATTTTAAAATATATTTTATATAAATAATTAATTTAATAATTGATTTTTTTATACCTATAACATAATTGAAATTCTATAAATGGATATGGCTCAATTTAGTTCATTGAGCAAAAAAAAAATTAACTATTAAGTGTTACATCTTTAGTGCAATATTAACTAGATAATAAATTGCCACACAATAACAATTAATTAAATACATAAATAATCGATCCATTAAGTAAATTGGTGACAAACGAACCCACCAATTGATTGAGTTATAATACTTAATGAACAAATCGAACATGTTTAAAAGTCAAAAATCAAACAGATTGTCGAGCAAAAACTTAACGATTAAGTTGAACATTATTTCACTACTATTTTAAAACCAGCGTTTGTTAACTCTTAAGACATACATTATAATATTTTTCATTATTAACTATCATTAACTTATTGATTCGTTTTAGATCAAAATTTTATTTAAAAATTTGTCACTAATTAATCAAATTTTTAATAGTTATTCAAATAAAATAGTGAACTAATTATGACTCACGAAACTAAACCAAGTTGATTATTACGTCTTTTTTTAATTATATCAAAGAACACTTCAAAATAATCAATGCTCCAAATAATTTTGAAAAAATATAGATAAATAACTTCTAATCAACTAATTTTAAATAACTACAGTTAATAATTATTAATGTTATATTTAAAAAAATAAAATTTAAATAATCACTAATTAATAATAATTAAACAATATATAATATAATTTAAAAATATTTGTTAATTTATTATTGACATAGTTTAATTATTAGAGAAAAAGGCTTGAGAACTGAAATAAAGTACTGTTGAATAGTGGTAATGAAAGGCCCTTTCCCTTTCAGCAAATCTCTTGGGCCATATATACATAGATCATGTGAATTGGATTGAAAATCACGGTTTCTCAACATAGAAAACCTACACGCTTGCACTTCCAAATTGAGGCTGATATTCTTCATTTTTCCATGCCCAAAAGTTAGGTTGTCACTGCTACAAACTAGTATTGGTAGGGTATATATATATATATATATATATATATATATATATATAACAAATAGCAATACAGTCTTATAAGAAAGATGGATATATATTTTCGTTGCACAAGTGGTATTTATATGTTGGTTGTTGCTTGACAATTACTCTTTTTTTTTCAATTATATTGAAAAGTGGTAAAAAATAAAAATAATAATAATATAGCAAAAGTCCTTACACAGTAGGTAGCTATAACCAATGGATCAATATTTGTCCCACATATATATCTTTGCAAACATAGAGTATCTGTCTAAGCATATGGTCACTTCTTTCAACATCACAAGATACCACATGTTTTTCTATGCCTTATTTATTTCAAGTTAGAAAAATGGAGAAATTTTCATGTTTTCTATTGAATTATATCCCTAAGAATATTGCTTGGGTAATTAAAGTGATAATAGACAACTTTAAGTTACTTAAATTAACAAAAATGTGCGTTGTTGTAAGTGAAATTATGTGAAATTTACAAAAACGAGTTAACTATAAAATCAACTAGCTAAATTTTTATATTATTTTTTATTCTTATATTTATCATTTTCTTTTTTATTTCTTTTTTTTCTTTTTAAAATTATTATTTGTTCATTACAAACTTTGCCAATTCTAAACAATTTTTTTTGTAGTCAGTGGTGGAGCTTAGTTCAGACAAGGGGGGCCACGGCCCCCCCAAACTTTTTATAAAAAAATTAGTAGTACTTTTTCAAAAAATAAAAAATAATTCAATTGGTTTAAATACTTTACTACGACTTAAAGTACCCAATAAATTTAATAAGCAACACTCTTTCTACCTTTAAGTTTAAATATAAAAAATTAGATATTTTTATTTATTTAATTTAATATTATTTTATATTTTACTATTTATTTAATTTAATTTTTTATATGATAAAAAATAATTGAATATTCAATAAGTATTAATATTATTGTATTTGTATAAATTGATAAAAAAAATTCAATAAATATTATAAATTTTAATATTTGTTCTTCTAACTTCTTCTTTACATATTCTACAGGATATATATTTAAATTTTATTATAAAATAATAATGAAAAATTAAAGAATTGATGCATTTTTTAAGAGGAAGACTAATATTTAAGAAGGAGAACATATAATTTTTACAATATCAACACATGTAGATAGTTTTTCTACTTTAATGAATCGCGAAAAAAGTGAGATACAACTTTTAAAAGTTCAAAAAGTTACATCTGATAAGTTTGACCTTAATTTTTTGGAACGAGACCCTGAAAAACAGCTTTAAATTTGGCAATATCACCAAAACCAGAGAAATGAGATTAGACGAACTTATCTTAAATGGAGTCCATATAAAAAGCATTTTGACAATTATCTTCTATGTGGCCCCCCAAAATTTTATTCCAAGTTCCGCCACTGTTTGTAGTGATCCACGTTATTTTATTTTTCTTGATGATGAGAAAGGATCCATAAAAGTTAAGAATAATTTAAGAATAATATAAGAAAAAAACGTGTTATTATCAATTAATTTTTGTTATCTTTTATTTTTCATAAAATTTTAATAATAGAAAATAGTGAAAAATAAAAAACAAAACAAAGGCACTCTAACTTTTTAAATTATTGGTCTTTCAAAATTTAAATGGTAAGTATCTTTTCACTTCTTATAATCATTTTAATAAAAAAAAATGTACAAAAACATTAGTACGTATAACATTTCACCTTTGTAATAAACCAATTCATGCTATCTAGGTAATGGGTGATATTAAATATATATGCAGTGTAATTATATTTTTGTTGATGAAAATGACGACTCTTATAATAGCAATTAGAAAGGACATAGTCAATAATAGATATGATATGCTGCTTGTGATTATCTAAATTATAGGGAACTGCTAAATTGTTGCATGTATCTATTGATGATTTTTTTTTCTTTTTCAGTGCGATCCAAGGTGATATATATGAAAATAAAAATAATATATTATTGAACGAACAATTTGGTGTACTGTCAATAATATTCAATTATTATTGACATTTTAAGTAACAAAATAGATTAGGGAGTGTTTTGCCGACACAAGAAATGCCCGACAAAGATAAAGATTGAGGTAGAAAATGAATCACAATAATGTCTAGGGTTTGAATCACATTAGTCTATTCTTTATATATATAGAATGATTGATTTCTTTGTTAAACTTATTATTATTATTACCAGTTTATAAGGTTAGCGTAACTCATAATTAACTAAGAAATTAACTCATCTCTGTTAATATATAATAATAATAATAATCAATGATGAGATGACGACTAATGTTCAACTTAATTAGCTGGGATTTTTAAATTGAAAAATGAAATAATTAAATAAACAACATATACTAGTCATCATTAGTAGTAAGAGGTAGTATAAATAGCTAATTATAAATATTATATATAAAAAAATAATTTTAAATTAAAATAATTTACAATGATCTTATTTTATATTTTTTTAATTATTACTTATATTATATTGTACTATTTAATTGCTATTAAAATAATTAAATAATATTAAATATAATAAATATTAAATAAATAAAGTAATTTAGAGTATTATCTTCTTATCGATCATATCCGTTTTCTTAAATTGCACAACTTTAATTACCACTTGTAGAGGATTTAATTAGTTTCTCTTCACCTTTATAAACTAAACTTACTCTGATGAGAAACCAAACAAACATAATTATTGTAATTATTGTAGAGTAATCATCATCACAACAGTACGACCTACTAATCGCGAAAACCGAAGTTAATAGACTTATATTAAAAATTAATAAGAATTATTTAGATAAAGATATTTAAAATATGTTTTAAAAATATTTTTGATAATTAAAATTTAATATATATAATTTATTAAATTATATTATTTTATTAAAATTAGATTAAATAAATTAAGTTGATAAAAATTGATAAATTACACTTTAAACCAATTTAAATTAATATTTTTATAAAAAATAGCTATAATATTTTTATTATAAAAAATTATTAAAATACTTTTATTATTATATATATATATATATATATATATATATATATATATATATATATATTAGTCATTTTCTATAAAAATAAATATTAATTTAGATCAATTTAAAATTAAATTTTAAATTTTTTGATTAAATCAATTTAGTTAATTTAATTTTGATAAAAATAATACGATTTAATCGATTATATATTAAATTTTTATTATTATAAAATATCTTAAAATTAAAAAAAATGTTTTAAGCATGCTCTCATAATTAATTTGTTGAATGTAATTTGGGCTTTAGATTTCCAACCTTTGTCTTTAATATATAGTAGCCGTGATGAATTATTATGGAGTTGAAAATTAGATAGCAGTTTGTCACGAAAAAATAAATATCAAACTAATAATTCCGATTTCCAAGCTGTCTCTATATCAAACTAATAGTTCTTTAATATATTAGTAGTAATTTCTTAATATCTCTGTAATGCATGGATATGGATAGGAACAATTACAATGTATGCCAAACAAAAGAAAATCTTTAGTTGTAATTGATTGGTATTTTCAAAGAAAATTAGAATGTAAAGTAGAAAGTTATTAAAAAAGAATTTAATTAACATAAAATGCTATTAGTGGCTTTGGTGATGATCGAATAAATCAATCATTATTTAATTAGATTGTTACATACTTCATGATAATTTGTTAAATTGTTCTACTAGGGGCAACATTCAATTTAGAAAAGATAAAAGGTCTGTCTGAAAAAATTTCATTAATAAATTAAAGAAGATAACATTTTCAAAAATAATTATAACAAAACCATTATCTAAAATATATTTTTGTTTTTTGGAGAATGAAAAATCGAGTGAGCCCACCCAGATTATTGATGGACCCGTTCAATTATACTTTCTTTTGTTTATATATCTATGTTCCGTCTGTATGTTGTCGAGGTATAGTGACTCTTTCTGTCTGTAACTGTGCTCAGGTGGAAGAGGTATACGTCAGTTGAGTTGGAACATCGCAATGGGAGCACTTACAAAAAATACTCCGACGCTCAAGTAAGAATGTGAGTTATGAGAAAGTAAGAGAAATAAATCAGAGTGAGTTCTGTGACCTGTTCTTCTCCGAGGTTGGATATGTGTTTATATAGGCGTCTTTAGTATGTTCAGTTATAGCGTATCTCGGGATTCTCCGCGTGTTCCGAAGTTATCCTTAGTGATATCAGTTATACTCCGAGCTTTTATAGCTCGTCCAGATTTGATGGGCTTGTTGATATTTGATCTTGCTCTATTTTCAGTATATTCGCTTGCTGTGCTGGACGAGGTATCCGTTACGTATCATAGCCCCCAAGGTTACTTTTTGTAAGAAAACAAATGTGAGCTTAAAAGTTTTTTGCATACCTCGGCCAAGAATATGCTCTTGGAGGTGTTCATCTTCCCCTGAGCTTGTCTTGGTTTTCTTTGGAACGAAAATATGTGACATTTAATTATCGCTTCGTTTCTCGCGCTAGGGGAAATGATTGATGTGACGTCGTGGCTCAATTTTCAGAGTTATCTGAGCTGTTGGATTTTGGAGCAATAAATGGATGGATAGGATGGGAGCGGTTATCGAAAGATAAAAAGCCGTTTCACTTTCCCCATTTACTTATTACCTGGTTTGTCCTAAGTGAGCTCCAATTTTACCTTGTTTGGTTTTGCACTTTGCGTTTTTCTGGGTTCAGAGAAAATAAGTGGAAAAGATAGGTTTTGACGTTTCTGGTCTGCTTTCTTTCTTATCTGTTTTTGTTGTTGTCTTATGGTAATGGAAAAGGTAATGTTGCGATTTAGAAAGTGATCCTTGTAGTTGGGTCAGTGATCAAGTGAAGTGTTGTGTGCCATGATTTCAAGATTATGAGTCTGTGAAACTATTAGGGTCGGACGTGTGGGTCAGAGGTGGCTCTGGGGTAAGGATAGAGGTTTTACCTTGTCGAGAGAGTGATCGTGTGTGTGAGAAGATTGATGGTTGGGCCTATTTTTATCTTTATACATGCTTGCTGACTGACTTGGGTGTTTCGCTTCTGTTTTCTGATTTTCAATGTGGTGTCTTGTTCTGGTTAAATTGTGCCCCTTCCCAGCTGCATCCCAATTCGTGGGTTTTGTTCGGACTTTTGAGGCTTTGATGGATGTCTTGGAGCGTCCTCCTTCTCTTAGGGTTTTCTTTTCCCTTTTTCAGGCCAAGGGTGTTAGGCGGGGATTGTGGGTAAACCTTAGTAGTTATCCTCATCGTTCTGTCTTCTCTTGTATAAGTCTTTCTATAAGAATTTTAAGACTATGTTTGTGAAAATAGAAGTGTGGAGAGGAGTTTCCGTTTTACCTAACCATTTTAGAAGAGAGGTTCCCTGTTTTTTGGTCTCCGGAGCCTGCTCAAGTGCTCGATGTGGATGATAGGGTGCCTAATGATGATATTGTTATGGAGTTTTTGTTAGAAATGTTGAAACTAGTGGATTTTTATCTGTGGTCGGGTTATTAAAGTGAGATTCGGATAAGGAAGCTGTTTTGGACTATTTAGGTAATTAGTTTTGATGATGGGTTTTGGTGTTTTTAGTGTTGTTTCTGACGTTTGTTTTTCTCTATCTCATATGCAGCTGAAAAAGCCTCCACTATCACCACTACTGGGCTGAAGTCTTTTTTAGCCAGAGGAAGAAGAATGAGAAGGAGGGTCACGACGAATTTGGGAAGGGTGGTGTGCTGTGGACAGGTCGAGGTAAATCCTCGTCCAAAAAGAAAGGGAAAGGGTCGTGCCGAGGTGGTTAAAAGAAAGAGAGAACCTCATGTACCAATTGTAGAAGCTACGTATGAGTCTGAAAAGGCTTCATGCCTACTACGAGGATGATAATATGAGGTCTTTGTGGTCAAGGTTCTTTTTCCCTTCGCCACCCTTGCTGACAAGCTGTGCCATTTTCTGATGATTTGAAGATGATTGGGGAAGTTTGATCGGGTTGAAATTAGCCATTTTCTTTAGGTACCTTTATTTTTTTGTTCGTGTTTACTGTATTCTCCGTTCTTGATGACTGACGTTTTTTTATGGCAGGTTATTGGGGTTCGGATTGTTGCGATTGGGAGGGGTGAGGAGCTTGCTGTTGAGCCCGAAGTGAAGGACTCTGCTGATATTGCTGAGCTGTCGACTGCCGTTTAGAAAAAGGGAAAAAATGATCGTTGAGCTCTCCTCATCCCTGAAAGGGAAAGAGGACGAGCTGGCTGAGGAGAAGCGCATTCATTCGTCTGTCGCCGAAGATAATAAGGTACTGCAATCTAATAAAGGTCAGCTGGCTGCGCGAGTGAAGGAGTTGGAGTATGAAGTCTATGAAGCTTTTGTTCAATGTTTTGACCGAGCTGCTTCTCAGGTTCGGGTTCTGTTCCCTGAGGTTGACGTCAGTAAACTTGATGCGACAAAGATTATTGTAAATGGAGGGCTGATTGATGATGAAGTTGACAAGCCAAGTGATAATTCTAGTATTGGTGATAAGATAGAATGAAGACTATTAGGTGTTTTGTTGTTTTTGATATGTTGATGTTTTTGGATATTGCCGAGGTTTTTAGCTTTTGTTTCTTTAAGTTGTTGCCACTATGCAGTTGGTCATTATGACTTTCCTGAGTATGAAGCTCGTTTAACTTTATGAATACTATGCTTATTTTGATTAGATGTGGTTTGTATCGACTAGTATAGCAGTTCACTATGGACCAAAAAGAGTACCTTCATCTGCTTTGATATACATTATGACTGATATTTCTTCAAAGAGGATATATTCCAGGTTTCTTGGTATTTGATCTCCTAATAATGCCTCTAGTTGGTACGCTCCCTTGCCGAGGACCCTGTTAACTCGGAATGGGCCCTCCCAATTTGCTACTAACTTCCCATGAGCTTGTGGCCTTCTTGCATCCTCTATTTTTCTGGGGACTAGTTCCCCCTTTCGAAAATTTTGGAGATTGCATTTTTTGTTGTGTCACTTTTCCAAAAATTGTTTCATTGCTCGTTATCTAATTGTTGCCATATCTCTTTCTTCGTCGATGAGATCTAGGTCGGTTAACCTTGCTTTGTTGTTATTATCTTGATTGTATAATTCGGCTCTTAGTGTTGGCATTCTGATCTCTACGAGTATAAGGGCTTCTGCACCATATACTAGCTTGAAAGGGGTTTCTCAGGTTGCTGACTGGATTGTTGTGTTGTAGTCCTATAGTACTT